>NW_020174429.1:3174621-3210647 GCF_003031525.2 Neophocaena asiaeorientalis asiaeorientalis
TGTGGTGGACGAGTGGGGGGAGAGGAAGAAACAGTGACCACTGTCAAAGGAACCATAGCTTCTACCTTTACTGCTGTTTTGTTCCTAACCAGCCTGGGAAGTAGTGGTTAGGGGTAGTTAGCTATAAAGGAATGTTAAGCAATTTTAATTAGGGCTTTGAAATGCGAACCCCACATACTGAGCAGAGGGGTTAGCAGTTCCAAACAGTGGGAGGAGGGGCATTATTTTTAGGTATCTCAAGAAGCTAAGAATTTGCTGGAAAATACCCACAGAACCAGGGTCAAACGTGAGGGGCAGGGGTCGGGGGGTGTTAAGGAGAGGACCAATCCTCAGGTCAGGGCCAGAAGATGGCCTTTGCTATGCTGAGGAAGACGTGAAAGCCTAAGTGGGGAATCTGGCTGAGACAGAGAGGGGCCCTGGGCGGCGTATGTGAAATCCAAGCAGCTGGGTCAGGGAAGCAGGGCTCTGGTTGTGAGATGTAGGGCTAGACTACAGAGCCCAGGTTTAAACCTGGCACGGCTGGTTCAGACAGAGGGAAGGAGAGTGGATTCACTCTCCAGTGAGGTGGACTGTGGGAAAGCAGAAATGTAAAGAAGGCTTGGGGCATATGTATGTATAGTAGTGAGAAGACCTGAGGGCCAGGAGATAGGAGTTTGGGTCCCTCGCCTGCCCACCTGTATCATGGCGAGTGTGGACCATGCCTTGTGTCCGTTGCACGAGATGATGAGTTCAGAAATGTGCCCTCTTATGAAGTCCTGCACGTACGTGTAGTGGGAAAGACTACTTCACAAAACAGAGCTAAGGTGTACACACGCCTGGATGGATGGTTCTAGGGCCACAAGAGGTTTCCTCTGCGCAAGTCTCCACAGCAACAAGAGCCTCAGGCAGGACAGGACAAAGTTAACACTGAACACGCTGAACACATCTGATGAAGCACTTTTATGGTGCTTAGAGCTGAGATGCAGCATGAACAAAACCAATCCACTCCTCCCCTAAAGGACCGGGCAGCCGGGTGAAGGGAGTTGGAAATTGATCCACCATGGCTGCTCCTAGGCTTCGAGCATCTCCACTCTGACTCAGGGGAAGTCCCAAGCCAGCTCTTCACTTGGGGACTCTGGTGCCTTCCATCTGCCACTCCTGGGAAGCTGTGCCCCCCAAATTGGATCAAATGCCTGGTGATGGAATTACCAGGAAGTGCAAGGAGGACTGGGGGCGTTGGGAGGGGGAGAAGTGAGGGCAGCAGGCTGGGGGTGGGGGGAACTGCCGAGGAGGAATCAGCCAGCAGCTGCTGCAAAGACCTGGAGGAGAGGAAAATGAGATCTGACCCGACTGGGCGAAGACAAAGGAACAGGCAGCACCAACCCCCTGTCCAGGCTCTACCGACCACCTGCTCCAGGAGGGAGGGGCGGCGGGAGGTCCCACAGGCCCGCAAAACCGACCAGATCTGCTTCTGGGCCGAGTTCACTGGGTCCCTTCCTTTCCCACCTCCCCAAATGCTTCGACTCAGCTGAATTCTGAATTTGCCAGCCTCGTAGGTAGGGTCTGTAGGATACGACTCCAAAATAGGCCCAAACACAAGAAAGCACCCCCCATTCCTGGGATGGGGAGGAAGCTCCACCATCAGAGACCCCTTTTCTCCTTTGGGGAGGAAGCTTTGAGAGGCTTGTCGCCTGACAAAAGGCCAATATAGTGCCCTCGGAAACCAACAGATTTCATGCCTTGTCAGGCACCTCACGTTACTGAGTTTATCTTAAAGGAAGGGAGATACCCTGCATGGGTCTTGTCAGAAGGGCCCAAGGGAAGGAAATAAGATGCCCCCACGACTGGTGGAGAGAGAGAGAGGGCAAGGAGGTGAGCTTACCCTGAGATTAAAGGAGTGGGAGACGGAGGGAGGCAACAAGAGGTGATGGAAAGAGACACAGAGCAGAAGGGAGTGGGGAGGGGTGCCAGAGAGAGAGAGAGAGACTCCTGTCTGAATAATGACATCATGTTTTCCACTTACCTCATCTGGCACCCGTGACCCAGGGGCTTGTTTTCATGTGAATGAGAATGTCTCTCAGTTTGTTTTTTGTGTACTTACCCTCAAGAGCTATTTGTTCTAATCAGTGTCTCTAACAGCACACCCCCCAGCAGCTCCCCTGATTCACAACCTGCCCTTCTGGAGGCCAAGGACAGACATCTATTTCGAAATACGCGAAACACACCCACCAAGTGGGAAAACTAGAGGACACGAGAAAGACGTGGAATGAGCCTTTCCTGCCCTTGGAATGAGGCCCCTGCAAGAGGAGTCTGCACCGATCACCTCTAACTCCCAGCTGGTGGGTCTCTGCTCTTCTCTGCACTATTCGGCCAGGAATGTTCGCTCTGCATCCAAGAGCCTGACTTGCAGACCCAGCACCTGGAGCCAAACTTCCATCAGAATCAGGGAAGAAATGAAATGAGCAGGAACCCGCTGAATTGAGTAGAAAGAGATGCTGAATTGACAAAGCCTGAGCGCTCTCGCAGCCACAGTTTGAATTTGATCCTCGGGCCTCATTGTTCCAACCGACGTGGACAATAAGAAAGGAAGACATCTGGGGGCCGAGACAATGGGCGATTCAGCAAGTGTCCATCTGAAACTTCACCTGTCCCTCAGCCCAGGTCAGGCCTCTCCTGCCTCCGTGCCTCTACTTCCTGAGGTGCAAAACCAGGGCAATTTAAAATCACTTCAATCATTCCCTCAATGAACAAATACAGAGTGAGGATCTACTATAGCCCGGCGACTGGGGCCGAGACCTGGGAAAACAGATAAATACTACAGACCTTCAACTAAAAGCACATGTGCCTCCCTATTGAGAAGCCTTCTGAACTTGCAGAGAGGGCTTCCACTATGAGCCCCACACAGCCCAGGAGGGAGACAGGAAAGTTCTAGATAAGAACTCCGAGGGAGGGGCTTCAGCGCTCTGTCCACGCCTTCATAACTGGTCCGTGGCTGGACTGGGCTATGGAATTGAGCCTCCAAGGTTGGAGGCCCAGATGGCCCAGAGGTTTGGAGATAGACTATGATGGAGGTCTTGGAGGGAAAGTGGGTGCTATAGGCTGGACATTTGTGTCCCTCAAAATTCATGTTGAAATTTTAACCCCCTAGGAGACGGGGAATTTGGGAGGTGATTAGTTCATGAGAGTGGAGCCATGAATGGGTTCAGTTCTCTTATAAGAAAGGCTTGAGAAAGCTCCCTTGCCCCTCCTGCCATGTAAAGTTACAGTGAGAAGAGGCCGTCTATGAGGAAGTGGGTTCTCACCAGACACCAAATCTGCTGGCACCTTGACCTTGGACTTCCATCTTGCTCATTGGAACCTGTGCCCTTGGAGAACTGAGCTTCCACATATGAAATTCCACTACCTTAAGACGGCATCCCAGAAAGACCACATGTGTGAGCTCTGGATGGCAGCCCCTGTCCAGCCCATTCTTCAGAGAGACTCCTGATACATGAGCAAAGAAGCCTTCCAGTGACTCCAGAGTCTAACCATTCGAGTCTTCCCAGACCCTGCAGAGCAGAGGAAGCCCTGTCCTCTGTGCCTTGTTTTACACCCCGAGGTATTGGCATAGTTGTTTTGCAGCAATGAATCAATCACAACAAAGGCTTGAGCTGAGGACACTGGGCCAGCCCCAGGTGCTGAGGACGACACTCCAGTACACGGCAGGAGAAAGTGGCTTGAGCTCCAGTCAGCCCAGCACGAGGAGAGACCTGCTGGGAACTTAGATGCTCTGGTACCAGGAAAGGTGAGGCTATGGGGAGGGAAGGACAGCTCGTAGGACTCTCGGACTTCCTGGCAGTGGCGAAGTTAGCACTCCCTTGGCAGGTGAGTCTCCTGGTGGTGTTCTACACCCCGCTCCTCTGGCCTTTCCATGGATCTTGGAAGCACCCAACTCCCAGTATTAAATCCTTTTCCACAGACGAGAGCCAGAGTGGCTTCTGATACCTGCAACTGAATTGTCCTGGGGCAGAGTCCATGCACCCTGCTTAGACTACCAAGCAAACGTGATTCCTATTCATTTCAGAGACTGCATCCCAGCCTTTTCATTGACTCTCTGAGCTACCCAGAATCCTTCCAGTAAGTTCCCTTTACTTTGCCAAAATTGCTTTCTGTCATTTGCAACCAAAGAACCCCAACTAAAAGACAATTTAAGCTGCAAATTAAATGGATGTGTTACATTTATCCCACTTTTTGGATGAACAGCATAGGAAAGAATGATGATTTCCATAGGAATGGAAGATGTAATTATGAATTTTTTTTAGTCTTTAGGAATGGCTTTTTTTTACAGAAAAGAACACTCAGGAGCTACTTTGGTATTTAAAGTTAATATTCAAATCACTCAAAGTCCTGGTTCTCCTTAAGTTTTTAAGCTCAATTTAGAAATAAGTTCTATTTATAAATCTTTCAACTTTCCACAAAAATGTTTAAGGAGACTTTTATAATTTAATTAAATTCCTTTAAGTATTTTTAACTATATGGATAAATCCAGCATACTCAATTTCCTTTTTAAAGTAAGTCAGTGGCTGGCAAACCGAACAACTTTTCCAAGTACTTAAGTAATTCTTAGAAATCTAATAAAGTTGATCAATATGATGGTTAAGTTCTTCTAAATGTTCTGATGTTGTTTATAGACTACATGTCTTTTGCGCTTTTCAGCTTAAAATCAGAATTAATTGTTCAATACTCTAATAAGTCAAATTCTCCAAATCCTTCTGGATAACTCTTGTGTCCCACCTCACATCCTTTGCACTAGTCACTGCTGCGGCCCCTTGCTTTGCACAGACGAGGCCTGACAGCATCTCCCATCCTCAGTCTCTCTTGCTTCTCACCCTTGTCTTGCTTCTCAGACCCAAGGCCAAGGACCCCTTGGGAACCACTCTGCATCCATGCACAGACCCAGAAGTGTAAGGGATTTGATGTCATGTAGGGGAAATCCAGTGGGAGAAAGAAGCCAGTGTTTCTTTCCATGTTCTCCTCTACTGTTCCTCGGGCAGACAATTCTGTGGCACATTCCACAAGGTTCCTCAGAGGTGCTTGAAGGATGGAGCCTCAGCGACCCACAGTGATGACCAACTCAATTATGCACCCAGTTTTATTGTTTTCTTCCTATTCCCTGGGATTCCTTATCAAAACAAATTACCTGCCCAAACGCCATCATCATAGCAGCTCTGCTTCCTAGGGGTGATGCAGGCTAAGGGGTGATGCAGTACACACGTATGATTCCCAGATTTCACACAATAGTGATACCATGGGTTTGTTTTGCCTCATAATCTCTGTTCTCAATTCTAAGTCATCCCCAGGTTTAAAGACCCACTAGAACTGCCATAACAAAGTCCCACAAATTGGATGCCTTAAAACAATTGAAATGTATTCTCTCATAGTTCTGGAGGCTGGAAGTCTGAAATCAAGGTGGCAGCAGGGCTCTCCTCCCTCTGAGACTCGGGGTAGAATCCTTCCTTACCTCTCCCAGGCTCTGGTGGCAACTAGCAATCCTTAGAGTCCTTCAGCTTGCAGCTTCTACGGTCTGCCTTTACATGGCATTCTCACTGTGTTTCTTCACATCGTCTTCCCTCTGTGTGTGTCTGTGTCCAAATTTCCCCTTTTTATAAGGATACCACTCACTGTATTAGGGCCCACCCTAACGACCTTATCTTAACTTGGATAAATCTGCAAAGATCCTATTTCCTAATAAGATCACATTCTGAGATACTGGAAATTAGGACTTCAATTTGTCTTTCTTGGAGGATGCAATTCAATTCATAACAACACTAAGGGAACAATTAAGTTATTCTAATCAATTTAGTGGATTTCCAAGCAAACTTTGAGGTTACCTTTCAGCTGACCATTTCTCAAATTGACCAGAGATTCTGGCAGGATGTGAGAACAGAAACTGTGGTTCTCCAGGGTGAGGAGACACAGAAACATCTTCCACAGTCACTAGGCCAGTGTGAATCCAAGTCCATGCCTTCTGAACGGAATTATGGAAACAGAGATCATATCCTACACATTTTTTCATTCAGCTTTGGCTGGAAAATGGAGGAGGAGGCAGAATCTCTAAGACTCAGCCATTGTTAAAGAAGATTCCTGAGAAAATGAGAGATTGTTGATACAGGTGCTCTGCAAACATAAGTCCTGGGGTAGCCATTAAATCTTATTAGGTAGAAAAGGAAATAGTAGTGAACATTTACACACCTGTGAACAGATAACATAAGCTAATTCTATGCACATTCTGTATCTTGTCATCACAGTTGAAATCCTGTCTAGTTTGCTAAAAAGTACAAAGAGCTTTGTTGTAGTATTAAAAGTTTTATTCTTACAGTTCCAAGGATTTTGACTTATAATCTTAAGACTAATAGGTTTGTTTTGTGTAACTACATTTGAAAGGATGTTTATTGTAGAAAATGGTGTTTGCTCACTTTGAGTTATAAGCTGCACTTGTCATAGGAAGTTGATTTTTCCCAACAATCTTGGTGACAAATTAATTCACTATGACAGCACTTGTCTGGCTCAAATGAACTCAACTCATAGAAAAGGACTGAATCAGTTTTCTTAACATTAGGCACATAGCTAAAGGGACATTTTTACTTGCAGTATGCATTTGTTAGTAAAGTGGTTCTAACGGATTAAACTTAACCACCGTTTGACAGGGTGATTCTACTGATTAAGTTGCTTGAATTCATTACACCTTACCTCATTAGATCTAAATGATTGTGTACCTAAATCACTGGCAGCCACTTGATGGGATTTCACTATCTATTTACTTATTTCTCCTGTGAATTCTTTTCCTAGTCTCCCTACAATCCATGAATCCATTTGAATCCATCAAAATGACATTTGATTGGATTCTGCAGATCTCTCTGACTTTATGTAGCTTAACAGTCATAACTGTAACTTCCATACAAATGACAGGAGAGAGGTCAACTTCTCAAAGGACTATTATCAGATGGGCACCCACTTTCACTGTTGCCGTAAGGAATTTCCAGGTGAAAAGACGGAAATGGAGGAGAGAGAGACAACCAGAAAATATCTAATATAGTTCAGCCCTTGGCTACCTGACTTCCATGTATGTCCTTCCTCTTGTAAGTACACTTTCCAAAACCTCAGGCCATATGCTGTATGCTCAGTCCCTCCCTGAGAGAGTATCTAAAGGCTGAGCTAGTTGCTTCATCCACCTCCAAACAGAGGATCGCTGAGATATGACCAATCCCCTAACAGGCCTTGATGGAGCAAATCAGTGACCAAAGGCTAAAGAAGAAGCAATCTATCCCATCAAGCCCAAAATCCAGCTATGAAGAGAAAAGGATAACTGCAATACGAACTCCCACTTGGAAAAAGAAAGGTAAACCACACACCGGGGTCCCTAGAATAGAAATAGCGAGGACTCCCTATCCTGGTGGCAGTCCAGTGGCTGCCCAGAGTTCTGCTCCCTGAAGGGGAAGCTTGTCTTCCACAGTCACTTCTCAGGTGGCCATTGGAAAGAATGTCCTTTCTGAGGATCCTACAGGTTTGGCAGCCCTTTCTTTGTGAGCAACTTAAGAATTGACCTAGTGATTGTCTGCCAGCTCTGGAATTTCTTTGACAATAAAGCTTCCTTAAAAATTTAATAGAATTCCAGTCTATTTCTAGTCAGTCCCACATGCTAGTAACTCAAAACCAGAGTTCTTGGCTAGTTTTAATGTTATGGTCTAGAACTGGGCCTGGACTTGGCTTTGAAGTTCTCTCCACCCCCTTGGTCCTCAGTTTAACGGAATCTCACTTTTGTAAGTCAAACCTGTGAGCTGGGGTGACTGGGCTAGGAAATCATGATTCTTCCCTCCAGGCTGCATCTCAGCTACACCTCTGCAATATAAGAGATTTTACCCTTTGTCTGGTGGAGGGCTGTTAACAGGAATTGCTTACGTGAGGTCTATGCGTATAGTTAGCGTATTTACGTCCCAATTTTAGAAAGAGAAATATAAAATCAGTTGCATGGGTCTCTTTAAAATAGGATAAGCTTTTCATTATTAAAAAAAAAAAAAAACTATGAAACAAATCATTTGGACCAGAAAGTACTGTGTTATTTATGTCATCAATCCCTTCTGGAAAAAGGAGTTAGAAGATAGAATATTTACAACCCAGGTAACTAAAAGCAAAAACAATTTGCTTGCGGGCTTCCCTGGTGGCACAGTGGTTGAGAGTCTGCCTGCCGCTGCAGGGGACAGGGGTTTGTGCCCCGGTCTGGGAGGGTTCCGCGTGCCGCTGAGCGGCTGAGCCCCTGAGCCATGGCCGCTGAGCCTGCGCGTCCGGAGCCTCTGCTCCGCGACGGGAGAGGTCACAACAGTGAGAGGCCCATGCACCACAAATAAAAAAATAAAAAAAAATTTGCTTGCTAATCAGATTGATACAAGGTCTCAAGAAAGACAGTTTAATTATGTTCAGTTCAAATGACACACATTTCTTTTGTTTTTTCTGAAATTCAAAACAGAAAATAAGAACTCTTGCTGGCAAGTTATTTCATTCCAGAATCATTGTTTACCCATTTGAAACATAAATCTAATATTTGTATCAATGTCAAGATTTGTAAAACACAATTTAGATAACTGTGGAGAATCAAAATATGGCTCATGCAAGGGATAGTTTATTAGTTTTCTATTGCTGTGTGATCTTGGACAAGCAGTTTATCTACCTAAAAGCAATGAATCTCTCCTAACCTCAGTTTACTTATGTATAAAATGGGCTAATTAGACTCATACATGGATTAGGATGTTTTCAACTGAGGGTAAATGAAGATCAATTAAAAGTAACAACAATGAGAGATTTATTTTCTTACGAGAAAGGGGGCAATTTCAGAGTTAATCTTACCCTTCAATATCTTCAAAGATGGGATTTTTAAAATTCTGTTCGCTTTGGGGAGTTTGGTCTTGTGCTCAGCCTTATTACGGTTGCAAGATGGATACATCCAAAGTGGCGGTAGCATTTTGCATTCCCATCAGCAATAAATGAGAGTTCCTGTTGCTCCACATCCTTACCAGCATTTGGTGTTGTCAGTGTGTTGGCTTTTAGCCATTCTCGTAAGTGTGTATTGGTATCCCATTGTTTTAATTTGCAATCCCCTAATGATGTATGACTTGGTGGTTGAAACCTGGGATTTCTGAAACTATGATTAGGGAGAGTGGAGCTACTGGTGACAACAAGGTCAACAGAATATCAGTGGAAGGGGGCAGATACGGTAGGGTAAGGGAAAAATACTAGACTAGAAGAGGCTTCAGACCTGAGAGATCAGGTCATAAACAGAATTGTCTACATGGACACAGACATCACAGTATCTTAGGCAAAGGTTTGGAGGGGAGCACATGGCGAATGAAAAGAGAGCATCAATGATAGTGACTAAGAAGAGTGACAAGGAATAGGAAAATAGAAGGGAAGCACCTTATTCTCAAATAGTCCGGGGGGCTTAAAAGCAAAGGGAATGAAATAGAAATGAGAGTCTAGAAACCATACATCTATGATCAACTGATTTTCAACAAGGGCGCCAAACCTTTCAATGGGGAAAAAATAGTGTCTTCACCAAATGGTGCTGGGACAACTGGATAGCCACATGCAAAAGAATAAAGTTGACCCTTGGACCCTTACCTCATACCAAATTAAAAAATTAACTCAAAAGGGGTCAAAGCCCTGAATATAAGAAATAAAATTATTAAACTCTCAAAAGAAAACATAGGAGTTAATGTTTTTGTTACCTTTAATTTAGCAATGGTTTCTTAGATATGACACCAAAAGCACAAGCAACTAAATAAATTAATTAATTAAATGTCATCAAAATTAAAAACTTTTGTGCATCAGAGGACACTATCAAGAAAGTGAAGACAACCCACAGACTAGGAGAAACATTTGCAAAGCAAATATCTGATAAGGTTCTAGTATCTAGAATATATAAAGAACTTTTAAAATTCAACCACAAAAAAATCCGATTTTTTTTAAGTGGGCAAAGGATTTGAATAGACAGTTCTCTAAAGAAGATATACAAGTGGCCAACATACACATGAAAAGATGCTTAACATCATTAGTTATTAGAGAAATGTAAATGAAAACCACAATAACATATCACTTCATACCCACTAGGAAGGATATAATAACAATAGCAACAATAAAAACATGAAATAAAATGTTGGTGAAGATGTGGCAAAGTTGGAACTCTCATACATTGTTGGTGGGAATGCAAAATGTTGCAGCCACTGTGGAAAACAGTTGGGTGTTCCTCAAAAAGTTAAACATAGAATTACCATATGACTCAGCAATTCCACCCCTAGGTATATACCCCGAAGAACTGAAAGCAGGGACTCAGACACTTATACACCAACGTCCATGGCAGCATTATTCACAATAGCCAAAAGGTGAAAACAACCTAAATATTCCTCAGCAGATGAATGATAAACCAGTTGTGGTATGTCCACACAATGGAATATTATCCGGCCATGAAAAGGAATGAAGTACTGATGCAGCCTTGTCAAGAGTTTAGCTAAGCTACTCCTGAGTATTGCTGCCTCAGCATCCATTTTGTTTGGCCAAGCTGCTTATAGGGACCTTAAACTGACACTATCCCCTCATGCAAGCACATGCCCTAGATGGCATCCACAGAGTTACAAGCATATGTAAGTTCCTGATATGTTTCCCCAACAGCCCTTGTGATCAACAGCCTCCCCACTGCCCAACACTTGTGTTCCTTAGGCATCCCTTAGGAGAGACCCCCTGCGGAGCTTACCAAAACCCTACTCTTTTGTTATGAATTGACCAATCTGGCCCTAAGCAAGGCACCCCAAAACACTGCACCCATGTATATATCTGAAGGGAATTAAAACATTAATTCTAAAAGATACTTGAACCCCAATGTTCATAGCAGCATTATTTACAATACCCAAGATACAGAAGCACCTAAGTGTCCATCAACAGATGAATGATTAAAGATGTGATGTGGTGTAGATATATACAACGGACTATTACTCAGCCATAAAAAATAATGAAATTCTGCCATTTGTAACAACATAGATGGATCTAGAGGGTATTATACTTAGTCAAATAAGTCAGACAGAGAAAGGTAAACACCATATATTATCACTTATATGTAGAATCTGAAAAATGAAACAGATGAACGAACACAACAAAACAGAAACAGACTCACAGATATAAAGAACAAACTAGTGGTTACCAGTGGGGAGAGAGGAGCGGGGAAGGGCAAGATAGTGGTAGGGTATTAACAGGTACGAACTGCATTTATAAAATAAATAAGGATATCTTGTACAACACAAGGACTATGGCCAATATTTTATAATAACTTTAAATGCAGTATAATCTCTAAAAATATTGAATCACTGTGTTCTACACCTGAAACTAATATAATATTGAAATCAACTATACTTCAATCAAAATAAAATTTAAAAAAAAAAGAATTCAGGAAAGATGACATGGAATAATAAAACCCTTCTATGGCAAAACAAAAACAAAAGAAAACAAAAAAAACACTCCATCCATGAAAAACATAAATCTAATATTTGTATCAATGTCAAGATTTGGAATAATAAAACCCTTCTATGGCAAAACAAAAACAAAAGAAAACAAAAAAAACACTCCATCCATGGAGCCTAATAAAGGCATGTGCCCCGGGTCTTGTCTCTCTCTATCTGCCCCTGCCTTGACCCTCCCACATGGCCCCTTGAGGTATGCCATACACTTCCGCCAGGACCTGTGGGTAATGAACGTCTCTATTTCAATTTCTCTTGTGGTCTGTTGAACTAGGGGACTCACCAGCACCCTGTGCTCCTCTTAACAAATGTTCATTTCACGAAGTCATAACAACACTAAACATGGATGAACCTTAAAAACACTACACTAAGCAAAGAAAGCCAGAAACAAAGGACCATATATTGTATCAATACAATTCCATTTACATATAAGAAATATCCAGAAAGTAGATTAGTGGTTGCCAAGGATTGGGTTGGAGCGGGGAGGGGATAAGAAATAGGAGTGACTGTTTAAAGGGTATAGCATTTTCCTTTGCGGTAATGAAAAAGTTCTGGAACTGTATAGTGGTGATGATTGTATAACATTGTGACTATACTAAATGCCACTGAATTGTACACTTAAAGTGATTTAAATGGTGAGTTTTAAGTTATATGAATATGACCACCAAAAAAAACAAAACAAAACAAAACAAAAAACATATGGAAAAGGAGTTGGCACGGAGTGAGGGGGAGTTAGCCAGCCGCAGGAAACAGGGAGAGGTGCTTGCCTTGGGGCAACCCAGGCCAAGGGGAGCTGCAGGGCAGGGACATCTCAAAAGCCCAGACGTGCACCTGCAGTTTCCACATAACTGCCTAAGGTGACCCTTAAGCAGTTGCCAACTAAGCACATGAAAGACTTCAACAAATTCCTATTGAAGCGCTGGAGACAAAAATGAAAGAAACTTCCTGCCTTTGCTGTGAAGAATGATACTTTCCCCTCCCCACTTCACCTGCAGCAGAAGAACATATCCTTTCTCCCCCGAGAATTCCGAGTGTGCCCTGGAAATCCTAAATCATCGTCCCGCAGTCACCACCACCTGAAGAATGCCTCTTAGAAGGTGAAAGGCAGGGCGTTGTCGCCCTCTTCTGGCCACTGAGCAGCTTTGGTTTTCTCCCTCTGAGAAAAACACCGGGAAGGTGGTTACTACCCGCTGGCTGAGGCACCAGAGGTTCCCCCCTCACTCTGCGTGCATTCTGGGGTCTTGAGATGTTCAGGAAGCTTGAGGGACTGGGGTTGTGAAGGCAGCACGGCCTTTGCGGTCCCCTCACCCCTTCACATGCACACACACACACACACACACACACACACACACACACACACACACACACACACACTGGTGTCCTGCACCCTCCACCCTCCCATACGTCAGGCTCCTGGGTCCCAGCCTGTCCTCCTCTCCCATCTGACCCTGCAGACATCCACATCCCTCTGCTCGCTGCTCAGAAGACAGGTTCACACCTTCCTCCATGTTCACAGCTAATCCCTACTGAGAACCTGGAGAAATTACAAAGATATAATGCCTCTTATTCGTAGTGCCAGACTTCTCCTTTGTGGGGTGATAAATTGGGGATGACTCCAGCTCCCACTCCTAGGGAGGGAACTCTCCTACACTCTCTCCTTCAATCTGCCCAGACACAGTGAGGGCCATTGGGATTGCTCACCAAGAAGACTCTTCTTCCCAGGCCAGTGACAAAGATCAGACTGGCAAACACGTGTCCCCTTTGTCTCAGTTGGTCTCATTTCATCTCTGAAGATCTAACAGGGGGCTGCCCAGACCACAAGGACTTCTTCCCTGGACCTTTTATGTAGGTAAAGAGCTGCCCGCTCAGGGTAACAGGAGAGATCACGACAAGCTTGCCCGCCCAAAGATACAGCCTTTACTAGCTGACCACTTTACTTTGACATATTCATAAACCATCAGAAACATACTCAATCTCACAACTGATAAGAGAAACGCAACATAAAATTGCAGTGAGATGCTATTTTTTACTACCAGATTGGCAGCGATCAAAGAGTCTGATGAGGAAATTCCCTGGTGGTCCAGTGGTTAGGACTCAGCACTTTCACTGTTATGGCCCAGATTCAATCCGTGGTCAGGGAACTAAGATCCTGCAAGCCGCACAGCCCACCAAAAAAAAAAAAAGTTTGATAATTTACCAAGTTGGCAAAGCCAGGCCGTTTCCTATTCGTTGCACATGGGGGTGAAAATTAGTGCAGCCTCTACAAAGAATAACTTGGCAATATCTGTCAAAATTTTGAATGCACAGATGCTTTCACTCAACAATTCAACTTTCACGTATCAGCAAGTATATATCCTTCTACATGGATGAAATGATAAGGGTGTTTATTGCAATACAGCTCCTAATAACAAAAATGGGGAAATCTTCGATGCTCAACAGGAGAGGGGTTAAATAAATCATAATACAACCACACAATGGAGCACTAGGAGTTCATTTTTTTTACACACACAACACATCTTAATTCAGACCAGCCATATTTAAAGTAATGAATAGTCACTTGTGGCTGGTGGCTACCATACTGGACTGTGTATACTAGAAGCCCAGGACACTATGCAAACATCCCTGAGGAGGATACTACAGCGCAATCACCGTTCATGTGTCATCATCCAACAGCTCTGTCTCCTTGGAGGTCAGAGGGAACAGGGCCCTTATGAAATAGGATATGGAATTATTGATTATCGATTGTAGTAGAGAAAAGTCAAGGCCAGACTAAGAAGTGTAGGTTCACCTGGGGCTGCTGCCACCCACCTCTGGGCAGGGGGCCCACACTAGAAGTTCTCCACCTGGATCCATGGTCTGAGATAGCAGGCCAAGGGGTTGCAAGAGGGTAATTACACCCAGGGCTGAGGGCCCCTGGCGACGACTTTCAGAAGGGGAAGTGAGAAGGGGTGTCACGGGGCCATACAGAGAAATGAGGAGGGCCTCACGCCTCCATCCCCATCCAGCTAGGCTTCCTCAGCTGACAACATTGTTAGCCATCATCCACTCAGAGCACCTCTCTTCCCAGGAACATTCCATGCAGCTGAAGTGAATACATTAGCTCATATCAGCACCACGTAGGCAGAATCCTACAGGCAGCACTTCCAAATGGGGTCCCAGGGAAAGAGAAGCAGTTCTTAATATAGAAGGCCTTCTTCAAGAGATCAAGTGGGCGCCAAGGTCCTGGATGGTCTCTAAGGGCCCTGAATGTAATGAATGGATCAGAGAAGGGATTTATCCCTAGAGCCCAAAAGTAGGTTGTCAAATCCTAAGTGCCTCAGAAGAAAAATTTGAGAAGACAAAATGGGAGCCCGGCTAGACTGGGCTGTTTGTTGTGGTGGGATGGAGGTGTTTTTAAAGCAGCTGCACTGAGTTTTCTAGCACTCTTTGTGATACAGGTTCCTTAATAAGTGGAGTATGCTTGGAAGAGATTTTCTCTCTGCAGTTACCCAAACATACCTTGTACACACACACACACACACACACACACATTCATGCCCCACTGATTTTTGGAATTAATACCAAAGAAATAAGTTTAAATTTGGCAAGAAATGACAGTCTGATGGCAGGAGGAGGTGTACAGCGATCCTAATTGACTATGCTTGCCTTCCTGGCAGAGTCTGTGTGGTTAGTTCAGCTTGTGCTGTTAAGTAGTCCTAGAAAGGCCAGGGCAGCATGAGGAACTCGGAGTTCTTCAGGCAACCTTCAAACCTGCCATAACAGGCAGGGCTACAATGAATAACCCAGCGGAAGAGTGCGAAGGCTAAACTGAATACTAAGCGTTCACTCACTGAGCTGACCTCAAGCGGAAGAGCTGTGCTCAAAAGAACAAGGAGAAGTGCCTGATGGGCCCCCGAGGGCAGCTCTGTTAGTGGTGGGGAGGAAGGAGTTGAGTTTTGAGGCCAGAAACGATTTCTACCTTCCACCCAACAGACCCAGCAGGCAAATCCCATCCTAGTTAGACCCCCACTTCCAGTGAGCCCCCTATGTTGTCTTGTCCACCACCCCTTCATGCAAGGACATCACATAGCACAGAAACTGCCTTTATTCAGCCCAGGGGAGCCAGGGGAGGGCCAGAAAGAGGAGACTGGAGGGATGAACCAAAGAAGAGGCAAAGGGGGATGCCAGTTTGTTTTTTTATTTTGAATGGTTGTTTCACGCCCAGGCAAGGAAAAAAATTGCCGGGTGCCTTTAATTGTTTGAGAGATCACCATTCACTGCTCTCATTAAAGAACGTTATAAATGAAAGAAGCCCCAAAGCTCAGTCCCCTGCTGTGGACTGTGGGTCATTTGCCACACCACGGGCTCCAGCTCTAGAAGCGTGAAGGGTAAGATTTGGATGCCCCCTTAGAAAAGGTATAACCCCATGTCCCCCCTTCTGACAGCTCCCCATGCTACAGTCTGAGAAGTGCCTTCCCAGGAGCCAGCTGGGGACAGCCTTACATTAATGTTGGGGAAACCAGAAGTTACAGGCTTTGATTTCTCAGGCAGACTTCATTCATTGACATGTAAGTTTAAATCATATTTAATAAAAAGCCTTGTGAAATCCAAAATGCGAGGCCAGCCATTACTTTTCTTAGGAAAGGTAGAGAGAGGAGGTTAATCAATAGTGAGGTCCAGAAATAAACCAAGTAGGACAAAGGTCTTTTAAGTTTATAGACATACCTCAGAGTTATTGCAGGTCCAGACCATTGCAATAAAGCAACTATTGCAATAAAGTGAGTCACATGAATTTTCTGGTTTCCCAGTACATATGAATGTTTCCACTATACTGTAGTTTATTAAGTGTGTAATAGCATTGTGTCGGAAAAAGCAACGCACATACCTTAATTTTAAAATACGTTCCTGCTGAAAAATGCTAACCATCACCTGAACCTTCAGTGGGTCATAACCTTTTTGCTGATGGAAAGTCTGGCCTTGATGTTGATGACAGCTGACTGATGGAGGTGGTGGCTGCTAAAGGTTGGGGCAGCTGTGGCAATTCCTTAAAATAAGACGTATTGAGTTTGCCACACCGACTGACTCTTCCTGCCATGAACTATTTCTCTTAGCATGCAATGCTGCTTAAAAGCATTTTACCCACAGTGGAACGTCTTTAAAATTAGAGTTAATCCTCTCAACCTTTGCCACTGCTTTATCAACTAAGTTCATGGAATATTCTAAATCCTTTGTTGCCATTTCGACAATCTTCACAGCATCTTCACCAGGAGTAGCTTCCATCTCAAGAAACCTCTCTATTTGCTCATCCAGAAGAAGCAACTCCACCTCCACTAAAGTTTTATCATAAGATGGCAGCCATTCAGTCACATCTTCAGGCTCCACTTCTAATTCTAGCTCTCTTGTTGTTTCTACCACATCTGCAGTTACTTTCTCCACTGAAGTCTTAAAACCCTCGAAGTCATCTGTGAGGGTTGGAATCAATTTCTTCCAAACTCTTATTAATGTTCTTAGTGGCATCTAGAATGGCGAATCCTTTCCAGAAAGTTTTCAATTCACTCTGCCCTGATCCATCAGAGGAATCACTACCTGTGGCAGCTATAGCCTTACGAAATGTGTTTCTTTTTTTTTTTTTTTTTTTTTTTTTGGTAGGCTCTGGACGCGCAGGCCCTGCGGCCATGGCTCACAGGCCCAGCCGCTCTGCTGCATGTGGGATCCTCCCGGACCGGGCTACGAACCCGTGTCCCCTGCATCGGCAGGAGGACTCTCAACCACTGCGCCACCAGGGAAGCCCCTGAAATGTGTTTCTTAAAGAATAAGACTTGAAAGTCAAAATCACTCCTTGATCCATGGGCTGCAGAATGGGTGTTTTGTTACCAGGCATGAACACAACATTAATTTCATTGTACATGGAGCATCAGAGCTCTTGGGTGACCAGGTGCATTGTCCATGAGCAGTAAAACTTTGAAAGGAATCTTTATTTTCTGAGCAATAGGTCTCAACACTCAGCTTAAGATATCCAGTACACCATGTTGTAAACAGATGTGCTACCATCCAGGCTTTGTTTTTCCATTTATAGAGCACAGGTAGAGGAAATTTCGCATAATTCTTAAGAGCCTTAAGATTTTCAGAATGATAAATAAGCATTGGCTTCAACTTAAAGTCACTGGCTGCCATTAGCCCCTAACAAAAGGGTCAGCCTGACATTTGAAACTTTGAGGCCAGGCGTCTCTTCAGCTATGAAGTCCTAGATGGCATCTTCTTCCAATATAGGGAGGGCTGTTTCATCTACATTGAAAACCTGTTGTTTAGTATAGCCACCCACCCTGGTTATCTTACCTAGATCTTCTGGATAACTTGCTGCAGCTTCTACGTCAGCACTTGCTGCTTCACCTGGCACTTCGATATTATGGAGACGGCTTCTTTCCTTAAACTCCATGAGCAAACCTCTGCCAGCTTCAAACTTTTCTTCTGCTGCTTCCTCGCCTCCCTCAGCCTTCACAGAATGGCAGAAAGTTAGGGCCTTGCTCTGGATTAGGCCTTGGATTAAAGGAATGTTGGGACTGGTTTGATCTTCTGTTGAGACCACTAAAACTTTCTCCACATCAGCGACAGGCTGTTTCACTTTCTTATTATTCATGTGTTCACTGGAGTAGCTCTCTTCATTTCCTTCAAGAACTTTTCCTTTGCATTCACAGTGTGGCTAACTGGCCTGAGAGGCCTAACTTTCGGCCTCTCTGTGCTCTCAATGTGCCTCCTCACTAAGCCTAGTCATTTCTAGCTTTTGATTTAAAGTGAGAGATACGTGACTCTTCCTTTCACTTGAACACTGAGAGGCCACTGTATGATTATTAATTGGCCTAATTTCCATATTGTTGTATCTCAGAGAATAGGGAGGCCCAATGAGAAGGGGAGAGATAAGGGAACAGCCGGATGGTAGAGCAGTCAGAACACACACAACATTTATTAAGTTCGTCATCTTATATGGATGGCGTTGTTTGTGACCCCTCCAAATCAGTTACAATAGTAACAACATAGATCACTGATCACAGATCACCATAACAAATATAATCATGAAAAAGTTTAAAATATTGAGAGAATTAATGTGACACAGAGATGTGACACAGAGACGTACAGTGAGCAAATGCTATTGGAAAAATGGCACTCGTGGGCTTGCTCAACGCAGGGTTGCCACAAACCTTCAATTTGTAAAAAATGCAATATCTGGGAAAGGCAATAAAACGAAGCACAATAAAATGAGGTACGCCTGAAAACAGACTTAACTGCGTGTATTCCGTTAGCAAGATAATATTCTTTCTTTGTTTACTGGTAGCTAATAAGAAGCAACACATAAATAAAATAGGTTAACCATCTAAACAATTAAACTATGTTTAATACAGGAAATTAGATTTGCTCCCTTATGTCACAAAATTTTTGTTTAGGGAATTGAATTCGTTTGCTAAGGCTGTCAGATGAGCTCACTAGTGAATCAATTTAACCCAGCGTTCTGCACATGGTATGGATTTTATTGCTGGTCAGAAAATCCCCAACTCCTGGGTTCGTTTTTCTCAGGCTTCTAAGGGTCTAATAAATAAACTGTCACTCTAGCAGCTTTAAATCTAAACAGATTGAAACTTTTATTTTTCCTTAACAGAGTCATAAATGTTTCGAGTTAAATTTGATCCCAATATTCGAGTGATCCAAAAGAAAATCGCCATGATTTCTGAACATTACTCTTCCTATCATATAGAAAAGGTTTGGGTGTAACTAAATTGTACAAAATAGATCCGTGTTGAACTTGTAAATGGAATCCTATTTCACAGAGTAACAGGGGTACTTGTTATCTGGCAAAGCATGTTGATGTAAAGCCATGTAGTGTACCTAATTTTACTGTTTTTATATTTTTAAGATTTTTATATATGGATTTTTTTTGGGGGGGCTGCGTCAGGTCTTAGTTGCAGCTCGTGGGCTTCTCTCTAGTTGTCGTGTGTGGGCTCCAGAGCTCACAGACTCTCTAGTTGCAGCACACAGGCTCTCTAGTTGTGGCTCGTGGGCTCCAGAACACGTGGGCTCAGTAGTTGCAGCATGCGGGCTTAGTTGCCCCATGGCATGTGGGATCTTAGCTCCCCGACCAGAGATCGAACCTGCTTCCCCTGTATTGGAAGGCGGATTCTTAACCACTGGACCACCACGGAAGTCCCGATTGTTTGTTATTTTTAAACAGAAACCTGTGTTAATATTGTATTTCATTCTTTCCACCGCTTTTCCTTGTATAAATAGGCTACAATAATGAGTGGCTACCATGTAATTAATACCTCATCTTGGGGTAACATTTTACAGTTTACACAGACTATCTCATTTGATCATCAGAATATCTTGTGTGGTGAGTTTTCCTCCCACTTCACAGATGAAGGAACGGAGGCTCTGAGAGATTCTGTGTCTTGCTGAAGGCAATAAGCCAGTAGGTGACAAAGTCAGGGTGCAGGTCTTCTGTTGTCAAGTGCTGTGTCCTTCCAGTGCACATGATGTCACATTTGGGAATCAAGTTTCTCTGGAGGCTATATCTGCTGATGCAGTCAATATAAGCAGGTAGAAAGCTTTGGACTTCTGGTCACATTTTTGCTCTGGCAGAGGCCTGTGCCTCTAGTAGCATGGGTTAAGAAATGACATTTTAACTCTCTGATCTACATTTCTGAAAAACACTTCTTCTTGCAGGGAGACATTGGGGCCATTTCCTGGTTAACATTTGCAAAGTGCTGCAGGAAACTCATTAGCTTGAAAGGAACATGATTACAGCAGTCACACTTGGAAACAGAAGGTAAGGCGTTAATTATTAACAAGCGATCACTCCCAAGATACAACACAGAATGATTAACAGAGCTGTTAGGACGGAATGAAGAGAGCCCTTGAAGCTATCTCTGGAGGAAGAAAAGACACAAGCAAAGGCCCACCTCCCGCTCTGAGCAGTCACAGCACCCCAGCAAGAGCCCAGTGGAAAAGAACAACTTGCTATTCTTATTCAGTTACGATTCTTTCTTATTAAGATGCATTAAGCCATACCAACACCTACAAGGTGACAGATTCAGGCTTGGCTGAGGTACCAGCATTTGCAATTCAATAAGCGCAACCATCTTCACCGAATACGGCTGGTGGGCCAGGCTCAAAGCCACAGTCTTGGGGGCCTCGTGAGCAGCAGGACGCACAGCTACCCCTGGGGCTCCAGTCATTCATTGGGGAGAACTGGGATGAGACTCACACCCCCATACCGCAGGCCAGAGTGGGCCTTGCTGAAGACCTGGGTGCCTTCAGAAAGAGAAGGAACAGTATCTGGAGAGCTGGTTGCAGGTGAGGAGCAAAATTAACTAGGGTTTCCAGAGCACCTTCTATAAGCCAGATTTGGTACCGAGTCCAAGCTCGTTCTGCTTGCTGCACGACAGGCCAATAAACCGGAAGATGAGGTGTTGAGGCCAGGAATAGCGACTCTATTCGGAAAGCTAGGCATCTGAGAAGATGGCAGACTAATATCCTAGAGTACCATCTTATCGAGGTATGGATGCCAGTTTCCTTTATAGAACAGAGACGGGGAGGAGGTGAGGAAGTGAAGTGAAAAGGCCATTAGTCTTGCAAAATATCTCTTGGCTTGGCCAGCATCAGGGAGGGGATGTGTTAATTTCTTCTTTTCTGCAGCCATTCACAGGTGGGCACTGTCAGAAAGTCTCCCTGTGAGCTGAACAAAGGCACTTTAGTTTAACATTCAGGCAGACGGGCAGGGTTCCCCTAGGCATGACATTATTTATGCCAACAGCTGTAGACAACATTTTAGTGATTATAGTAACAAAAAGTAACAGAGAGCAAAGGTTTAATGTAAAAGAAACAGATCCAACATGGAGTCAGATTTTGTTCTTCCCTGTTACACAAGCACTGTGTGAAGTGCTCAGTGTTATTTAATTGAATATTTGTAGCACAGCAACTCTTTGAGTTGGGTTATTGTGTCCATTTCAGAGAACAGCAAACTGAGGCTTGTTGCCCTGGCTTACCCAGAGTCACATGGGTAAGTGGCAGAGCCAGATTCACACGGTGGGGGGGCAGGAGGGTGGCTAATTCCAGGCCCCATCCTCCCAACTGCTTTGTTCTCCCTCGGAAGAAGAAGGGCATTTGGAATCAGCCCAGGGAATGGTGGGTGGAAACAAGGACACGGAGGGTGAAGTATTCAGGAAGTAGGAATTTAAGAAGAGCCAAGGGAAATTAGAGGTTGCTGTCTCTGAAGAGCCTTATATGTCAGGCTTGGAAGTCTGTGCTTAACTTGGTAAATAACAGGGGCCTTTGAATATCAAGCCATCCCTCCTCAGTAAATTGGGATGTATTGGGTTTATCTAGAACCCAAGGATTTTCTAAGAACATTTAGCACATAAATAAATATAGAAACAAGAGGCTTATTCTCCTATGGTCAGACTGGAAGAATGTAAATTCAGTATCATCAATACCCTGATAATTACCCATAAGCCCTTTCACTTGTCAACAAGTTATGTCATCAACAAGTTAAAACAAAAATGCCACGAAAGGGGACTTCCCTGGTGGTCCAGCAGTAAAAGAAGCTGCCTTCTAATACAGGGGATGCAGGTTTGATCCCTGGTCGGAGAACAAAGATCTCACATGCCGCGGGGCAACTAAGTCCCTGCTCCACAACTACTGAGCTCGCGCACGTCAACTAGAGCCCGCATGCCTCAAACTACAGAGCCCATGCGCTCTGGAGCCCCTGCACCACAACTAGAGAGAGAAAACCCACATGCCACAACTAGAGAGAAGCCTGAGCACAACAATGGAGAGACTGCACACCGCAACCAAAGATCCCGCATGCCTCAACAAAGATCCTGTGCGCAGCAACTAAGACCCGATGCAGCCAAAAAATAAAGAAAAAAAAAATGCCACAAAAGGACAAAGGCAAACACATACTACTTGAGAGTGAACAATAACCACCCCAAGCTTTCCAAAATATATCACTTTACACACCAATAGGCATTTAATGTTTACCTTTAACTTTAAAAGAGCATTTTGGCATGTGTTTTACGATTGTAAAAGTAATACATGCTTATTGCAGAAAACTTGGAAAATGTAGAAGAGCAGAAATATGTGTCTGCCTTATTTACCAACACTACCTGCTGGCTCTCCTACTCAGCTGCCCATTCCTCTTTGCAAACCACACTCTAGTGTTCTTATAACATGTAAAGCATTCCCTCAATTACTCCCCAGGATTCTGTTCACACTGATGACCAGTACTGATCACACCTGTTAGGTCCTCAACTTCCTTCTGTGTCTTTTTCTCTCCCTTCTCCTTTCCCTTTAAAAAGACCGATTTCATGAGCAACCTGAAAGCAGGGACCAAGTTTTACGCACACCCCTCCCTGACCACTTAGCATGGTAGCACTTGAACTTTCCTTTCTCTTTCATTCATTCAACTGTCCTATGTCTAGTGTTTCAAAGTAAGAAATGTCAAAGCATTGTCTTTAGGTTGGCTTTCAAATTAAAAGGCATCTCATGGGGGAAGAAAAACTTTAAATACATAAGCATAAAAGTAACCTGTAAATTGGTTATAAGGAGAGAAATGATCACCCTCACTTGTCAAAACGGGCTCCTCCCAAGGGGCAATAGTTTCAGATGACTTTCTGGCTTTTCCCCCCCAATCAACATTCATTTACTAAGCACCTACTGAGCACCTTTGAGGTCATATAGGAGATACAAAAATATACAAGGTGGGGCACAACCTTTAGCAGCTTCAGTCTAACAGAGGGGGAAAAGACCTGTAGGTTAAAAAACTTCCAAATGAGGTAAAACGTGTTAAGTGGCAGAAGATTGCTAGAATATTCTGAGCATTCCGAGATGCGAGTTCTTCCCTGATTGAGGGGATCAGGCATTTGACCCAGGTCTTGGAGTAGGGACAAGAAATACACGCGAGATGTGCGTGTGTGTACGTGTGAGTGTGCCTGGGTGTGGGAGTGAAGGGATTCGAAGCAGAAAGTACAGACTGAGCAAAGGCAGGGAACCTAAGAGACCCAGCAGTGTTTAGGGAAGAGATGGGCCAAACTTGACTGAAGCAAAGAGAGTAACAGAAGAAAAAGCTGGAAACGAAGCGTGTGAGCCCATGGCTGAGAGCCCAGAATGGCAAACTAACGTTTGGACTCTATTCCCACTAGTTTGGAACTATTCAGTCATTTAGCAAATGTTTCCTTATCATCTGCTATGTGCTGGGTGCTGGGATAGATACAGTGAGATACGGAAAGAAAAACAAGGCATGGGCCCTTGCTCTCCATGTTGACATTCCATGACAACATAACTTTCTAGAAGTATAAACTCAAAGAGGACTTATTAAGAGCAAAACAAAACTGGCCAAAAGACAACACTAGTGACAAGGAATTTTTTTTTTTTTGGTTACTTATTGCTGAGTGACAAACTATCCCAGAAGTTAGTGACTTAAAATAACACTCACTTGATTACTTACAATTCTGCAATTTGGGATGGGCTTGATGGAGACAGCTGGTCTCTTTTCCACATGATGACAGCTGGAGTAGCTTGAACGACTGGGGTCTGGCTGGAACGGCCAACTTGTGTCATATGTCTGGGTCTCAGACCTCATCATGGGTTGGTGTTGGGCTGCACTCCACAGGCCTGCAAGCCTTGTAGTTGCCCAACCTTGAGGCCAAAGAAAGAGCCTGGAGATGGCGGCAGGGACGTTTATTGGACAGGGGGATCTTACACAAAGGGTCCTGGAGCAACACCCCACGGTGTGCGGCAGACTCCAGGCAGGACATGCCAGCAGTCTTGCTACTTGGGGGAGAAGGAGGCTACTATTTATAGGCGGAATTGACATCAGGTGGGCTCATTGGTTACCAGGGGCTAATTAAGCCCTATAATTAAGAGGATTGGATAGTCATGTGAGTGAAGCAGGGTCTGGCCGAGCAGGGCATGTACAGAGAGTAAGAGAAGAGCCATCCTGAGTGGCTGAACCGTATATTTGGGTTCCTCAGTTCTCCTCCACGTGGCATCTCTGGGTGGTTAGCTTGGTCTTCCTTCCAAAATGGAGACTTCAGACATTCTTCTTCATTTCTGGTAGTCTGGCTTCTTACATGGCAGCTGGCTTAACCCAGACTGCAAAAGAGGAAGCTGTTGGGCTCTTAAAGCATAGCCTAGAACTAGCACAGGCACTTCCAGAACATGCTAATGGTTAAAGCAGGTCCCAAAGCCAGCCCAGATCTGAGGGGAGAGATTTATACAAGGACATGAGTATCAGGAGGCATGATTCATTGGAGGCCACCAAAGCAACAGTCTACCACACGTCTTAAAGTCAAATAATTCAACAGCGTCTTCCACAATTTTAATCAACTGAGGGGCATTCAGTGCACAGATGTTGGTACTCTAGGGCATGTAACCTGCCTGCCCCACTCTACCCCTACCTCTTTGAATGCTGGCAGAATGCAGACATTTCTCACACCACTTACTGATCACTTACTAGAACTGCATCAGATTCTAGAACAAACCAACCTTGCAACATAGTTTCAAACAGGCCAACATCTAGGAAGGAAGAGGGCTGTTAGCTCAGAAGCATCTCACCAGGTCATTCCTGAGCCTGGGTCACTCCCAAGAGCTCCTGGTCAAGTACCCAAGCTTCAAAACAGGAAGAAAGAAACCCCATTCATGTCTGGCTCCAAGTGCCCCTTCGGCCACCTCCCACATCCCGTCTCTTCTAGGAGACACCTCGCCCCTCATCTGTGTTACATGGTCCTGTCTCTGGAGAGCTAGGGCAGAAACACTGAGCTCCTGGTTCTCAGACTGACATTAAGATCCCTCTGTAGCATGTGTGACCTTCTTGTGTTTTCCATTTTCAATACTGGACATAGTTGTTCCAGGTATGACCCAAACGCCAAGTTCAGTGGTAGTAACAGGATTTCCGGGAGAAGCTTGGGTAGCAGTCTGGTTGGAGGGAAGGTGAGAGGGACTATGAGAGATTTCTTGAAACTTTTTATAAGAGTAATGTGACCCTACTTATAACTAGGATTGATCACCCCAAAATTGACATAAGAGCCGAGACATGATTAATAAAAATATACACTTAGCTCACAAATTAAATAAAAATGTGTATTTAGTACATACAAAAGCGAAAGTTAACTGAGTCAAAAAGAGCAGAAGTGGCAGGTGTTTTAAATTTCTTTTATTTTTTTACATTTTTAACCATCCGTCAATTATTCCATAACAAGGCAGTATCACACGATGACTGAACGTAGGCTCCAGAAATCAGGGTTTGAATTCCAGCTCCATCAATTACTGGTCATCTTGGTCAATTTCCCTGTGCCTTAGTTTTCTCATCTACACAATGAGGGTAGTAATAGTACCTTTCTCACAGCTTGCTGTGAGTATTAAGTAATACTCGCAAAGCGGTTAGAGAGTGCTCAGTAAACTACAAACATTCTTAATATATGTTATTCATTATTATTATTCCACACATTATCATTAACTTGAGGTTTTTCAACACATGTTCATCGATTTTTTTTCTCTTTATTAATTCTTGTTTGGAATGATCTTGGAGGCACTGACTGTTGAAGATGATGAGAAGCTAATGATCCCCCTCCACACCAACGTCTTGGTACCTTGGCCAACTTTAAATAGGTCTCGCCGAGAAAAGGTGTTGGGCTTCCCTGGTGGCGCAGTGGTTGAGAGTCCGCCTGCCGATGCAGGGGACACGGGTGCGTGCCCCGGTCCGGGAAGATCCCACATGCCGCGGAGTGGCTGTGCCCCTGAGCCATGGCCGCTGAGCCTGCGCATCCGGAGCCTGTGCTCCGCAACAGGAGAGGTCACAACAGTGAGAGGCCCGCGTACCGCAAGAAAAAAAAAAAAAAAGGTGTTAATAACAAATGGCAAAGTATCAATAACAGATAATAAAAAAAACAAAAAAAACACTTTAGGTAGTAGTTATTCTCCTAAGCCTTAGAAATTAAAAGTAAAAAAAATTGGTGGGCTTCCCTGGTGGCGCAGTGGTTGAGAGTCCACCTGCCAAAGCAGGGAACGCGGGTTCGTGCCCCGGTCCGGGAAGATCCCACATGCCGCGGAGCGGCTGGGCCCGTGAGCCATGGCCGCTGAGCCTGTGCGTCTGGAGCCTGTGCTCCGCAACGGGAGAGGCCACAACAGTGAGAGGCCCGCGGACCACAAAAAAAATAAAAAATAAAATAAATAAAAATTGGTGACAGAGATATCCTTAAGAAGAAAATAGCTGAGAAATAAGCACTGAAGCTACATATACTTTAAATGTTTTAAAGTATGCACCTTCTCATCAAATTTGTGTGGGGAGAAAATGAGACATATAAAAGTTATTTGGAATGTACTTTGGGTGTAATTATACAATTCCACAGTATTATTTTTTGCCATCAATTGCTCTCCCAACATCCCCTTTTCTATCATAATCACAAGAAGCAGCAGAAGTATCCAGAGTTTAAAGGGGGAATATCAGCCCCCAGCAATGTGTTCACTGGAATCATTTCCCTGCTGCTCTGTGTTTACAGGATTTTATCTGCATAGAAGAACTGCAGGAGCTCTGGATGATAGTGGCTCTGAAAGAAATTGGCAAAGGGACACGTGAGGAAGGGAGTCAGTAAACCTCCTTGACTCTAGAACGAGCAGACAGTTGTCTGTCTAGGCAGAGCATGAGGATAAACAATCTTCAGATTCTCAGCAGAGGAGGCATCATTACCCAAATGATGATCTAAACTGCCAATATATTTCACCCAACGATCTAAGCTGGAGCTGTCAATATATTTCACCCAACGATCTAAGCTGGAACTGCCAATATACTTCACCCAACGATCTAAGCTGGAACTGCCAATATATTTTATGCATAATCCTCTGGGTGTTTTGCCATTCACATCACATTATGCGTCAATTACAGTTGAAACATACTTGGCCTGAGTCGTTTTAGGGGGGTAACTCCCTGGTGTGCCCAACCACCTTCTGCGTTAACACTGGAAGGGCAGGGAACCTGGGAGAACCTCTCCTGCCCTTGCTCACTCACCAGCTGCCGGCAGAGTTTAGGGTTCCTTTGATCCTCTTCACTCTGGAAGCTGTAGTCCTTCCTTTGTCTCAGATATGGAGAACAGGCTTGAAAAGTTGTTTTGCAAGCCTGAGAGAAATAATATCACCATCTTATTGTCAAAAATATTAAAGAGTTTTATAATCCCAAGCAAGGAAAAGTGTTGCACCCAATCTGTGGTCTGGGGGCCACTAAGAGTGGAAGTAACTTCCAGGAAGTTTGAAAACTTGAATCTTAAAGGATTTATGCTTATAAAACGACCATGTCTATACTTTGGGGCTGGTGGGGAGGGCAAAGCTTTACACTTTATCACAGCCCTTATTGTCTCATCAAAAGTAGTGCTGGATTCCTAAATTCAATCTCAACCTTTCTCTCCCTCTCTCTCTCTCTCTCGCCCTCCCTCATGCGTGACCTTAAAGAAGGCAGATGATTTGGTGGAACCTTTGCTCCTGGTGGTTTTGAAACACTCACCTGCTCCAAAGCAGCCCTGAGGTCGATCCAACCCGATTAGGACACATTTTCTCCAAGAATAACACAAAAGCTTCATAGGAAACTAAGAAGCCAAGGGTGGGAAATCTGTACCAGGTGCAGTGACAAAAGCTAACTGGGTATGAATAAATCTCCTCTGATAGGAGGTGCTGCCCCACAGAGCAAGTAGCACCTACCTGCCCCCATCCCCCCCACCCCCATTAACCTGAGTGTATCTGGCATTTGACAGGTGCTGGGACCGGGCAAGTGGGGTAAGAGCAAATGGAAAACACTCCTGCTCAGAGAGAGATTAGCCATCGAGGAGGCACTTTCTCCAGGATTCACATGGATACACGGCTGAGTGTCCGTAACTGAACTGGCAGGAACTGAGGGCCTGGCATCTCGACTCGGCAGGGCTGCATTCCAACTCCCTTGAGGAATGGCATTGAGGTTTCATGCTGTTGGCTAGAGTCACGGACTCACCTTGGCAACCTGGGGATTCCTATCCGGTAAATGGGTCAGGAGAGAACCCTGAGTCTGCTTCACCTGACGGGTGAAAAATCTCTTCCATTTCCGCCCCGCAAAGGCAGCCAGTTGCCCAAACAAGACAAAGGCCGAGTATCTCGGGCTGTCATTCTCCTGTGGGTCCCCCGTGAACAAAACAAGAAACCTCGGGTCAGTACCAAAAGGCAGCTGCATCAGAGAACAGCACAACCCTGGTCCCTTGCTACATGTTACGTGTGGGACATCAGATCCAGTCTATGGCACTCAGCCAGCCAGGCTCCGGGACAGAGCAGAGACGGGCTGAGTCTTCAGTGAACCTCTTCTTCAGCAGACGAGAGGGTTAGACTGGAGGCTCACTGGTGCTACTCCCAGCTTCCGAGCTTTTTTCTTCATTATTTAACATTTTGGAGATTGATTATATTTACTTGGTTCGAAATTCAAAATAACCAAAAAGGTTTATAAAACAGTAAGTCTCCCTTCCTACACCTCTCCACCCGCCACCAAATTTCCCTCCCCACAAAGTCATAAATTTTGTGTGATTCCTCCAAAAAATAAAGAAGAAAAAAATGAAATATATATTACATAGCCCTTTCCCACATTTTTAAACAAATGGATGTGGACCATCCCACTGTTATACACCTTGATTTTTCACCATTCTCTCTGGGAGCTCTTTCTATGTCAATATGTAAAGGGATTTTTTTTTGGCTGTACCCTAATTCATTCGACCCATCCCCTGCTTACTACTTCCAGCATGTTTGCCAGGCCATCTCTCTTTACCCTGGTCTGGGTTCCTCCCACCTGCAGCAGAAATAACAATTCTGTTTCTTCCCTGATGCCCTGCCAGCTCTCCCTGCTTTGGGTCTGATTCGCTGGTTTGTCCCTGACTGCAAGTCAGTGGCTTCGGCCCTTCCTCCCTCTCCCAGGGGAGCTGTCTGGTCCGAGTATCTCCCTGCCCAGGTAAGGAGACGGAGGCTCAGGGCATTTCAGTGATTCACCTAGAGTCACACCATCAGGGAACAGCGAACCAGGATAGCAACTCAGCCACCTGACTCATGGTGAAGGGATTTTTATATCAGTGTTTCTTGATCTTGTCCAGCTCCAAGTGAACCAGAAGGGACTGGTCTGGGACAGGCCTCCTCACCTAGAAATGGGGGTCACAGACACTCAGCAAGAGTGGAGACCACTGATCACCTCCTGAAGTATTTAAAACAATTTTTTAGCACACGTGACACACACAGAAACTGCTTTCGTGTTGTCTACGTGTGTGTGTGTGTGTTGAATTGTATGTGTTTAATTCAATTCAACTAGCACTTATTGAGACCTGACTCTACCTGAAGCATGACCCTAGTGCTGTGAGAGGTACAGAGATGTGTAAGGGGTTGCCTGTCCCCCGGGAGTCTGACAATCGTCTGATGGGCACAGCCCAGGCAGGCAGTGAAGAACTCTATGACAGGGATACAAACTGGCAGAAACCCCTCCCCATGAGTATTCCCAGGCTTCACCATGACAAGGAGTTTCTGATCAAAAACTACAGTCGACCTGGGTTTAAAAAATACTTGCATGGCAAACAAGCCCTGGCCATTAAGATGGCGCCTCCAGAGAGATTTAGAGACACTTGCCCAGAGATATCTGCTTATATTCCAGGGAGGCGGAGTAGAGACCTTCCTCTCCCAGTCCCAGAGAGGGCCGGTTTACATCCCAGAGCAAAGGCCTCTCTGCCTCTCTGAGCGGAAGGAGAGGCAAATGTCCCAGCAGCTCCTCTATATGCTCCAAGTTTTATAATTTCGAGGTTTCTCTTCCTCCCGTGAGGTGCAGGCACCTCGCTTTCGCTGGGTTACTCCTAGGGAATTAGGTGTTGGGAACTCACGCAAGACACTCTGTGAGTAAATGCAAGTTCCCTGTCGCTCTGTTCCCCGTTCTAAAGGTCTTATCTTTCTGTGCATGTGCGTGCATGTGTGTGTGCGTGTGTGTGTGTGTGTGTAACTGGGGTAAGCTAACTGATTAGCTTCTCAGTCCTCCCATTTTCTGTATCTGTGCATTTTTTGCTCTACCTGCCTTGTCACCCGGCAGTTAAGAGTGCAGGCCCTGGGCAAAGGGCCTGGCTTCATATCCACTTACTGGCTCTGTGAACCGTGGGCAAGTTACCTAACCTTTCTAGGCCTTGGTTTCCTCCTCTATAAAGTGAAGATAACAGTGCCTGCCTCACAGGGTTATTGGGAAGATTAGATGAGACAATCCACGTAGATTGCCCAGCACTGTGCCTGGTACACAGTAAGGGCTCACTAAATGCAAACTACTCTTACTGTTACATTTATAAGAGCACTGAGTACACATGAGCGTCACCACCATCAGTGTACATGTACTCACTGCTCCATTACAGTGACAACTCCTTGCAGAGCGGTGATGAAATCCTACATGTCTTTATATGTCTTCCATAACCCCCAGCACAGTACCAATCTCTCTACAGGATTTCTTAATAAGTAGTGAACAATAGAGGCCTTGTTTCCTGAGCAACACACCAACCAGCGCTCACATTTGACTTTAAGAACCTGGAATCTTCCTGCGTTGTCTCACTTACATCATCTGACAAAGTCCTGGTCCGAAGGGTGATGTCTATGAAGAAGGAGCCCAAGCCTTTCCCCTGGATCTTGCCCGGCATGATGGTCAGGGTCTTCAGGCTCTCGTGGATGACTTCAGAACTCATGGGCTCATACAGTCCATGCACCAGCAGGTCCAGGACAATCATTTTATACTTTCTCACCTGTTACCAAGGTTTGGAAAGCATTAGCAGCACAGGAGTTGCTCCCCATGAGTTGAAAAGTATCTCCACTCCTAATCTTCCAATAACCCGGGACTTGGACTAAGAGGCCGTGGCTTTCTTCAGCACCTGCTGCCACAACTCTCAGCAAAGTACAAATGCTTCCGTTAACCCGACCCAAGAGCCCAATTCGGTCTTGGAAGGAGAGCAGTCTGCAGCATGGCCTATGGGTGGGTGAGGCTGGGGAGGGCACGGCAAGGAGGGTGGTGGACCTGGACCATCTAGCGATCTGGGTGTATTGGGTACCTTTACAGGGGATAAGGCGAAATGGTCACTTAAGTTTACAGATGTTGAAGGAAGAGGTGGGGGAAACATCTTTTACTAAACAAGCATTGATTATTAGAAAAAGTAAATTCACTGGAGGGTGTTAATCCTACCTGCAGCTCTGTTTCCCAAGGCTGATGATCCTGAGGTGTGATGACCCTAAGACGACCCCAAATGAGTCATGTGTGCCTTTGTACAATCTCCTTCCCTTGAGAGTGTAAGGAGCCAGTGACTTGCTTGTGGCCTCTCAAACATGACAGTGGTGACGGACATCATTCCCATGGTTCCCTTACATTATATGAGACTCCATCTAGCAGACAGGAGTGGGAAACACTCTCCCACTGGCCGTGAAGAAGTGAGCTGCCATGTTGTGAGAGGGTGGCCTCAAGGAGCTGAGGGCGGCCACTCAACAAGGAAATAGGGACCTTAGTCCTACATCTAGAAGGAAATGAATTCCAACGGCCACATGAGCTTGGAAGATGACCCTGAACTTCAGAAAGGAATGCGGTCTGGCCCACACCTTGGTGGCAGCCTTGCAAGACCTTGAGTAGGGGATGCAGCTAAGTGGTACCTGGACTCTTGACCCAAGGAAACTGTGAGATAATAAACGCCAGGCCCCTGATGGACTGTTACACAGCAGTAGGCAACTAGTACATGAAGCCCCCCATCCCAGTGCTGAGGACTCCAGGCCATGAGGGCTGGCCAAGTGCCCCCTGCCCTTCCTACCTTGTCCGGGGTCTCACAGGCCATTGATGATGGCTTCTCATTGCCATATGATGCTTTTTAAAACTGGGGTCCCAGGCTCTCTCTGCCAAGTTGAAAGACACATTCTTCAGAGGCTCCTGCTTCTGGAGCCTCAGTTTCCAAGAGACCTGGGTGGCGAGTCAAAAATGTATTGATTTGGGAGTGTTCAGAGTCACACCCTACCCATCACCAACCCTAATCCCTCCCTCTAAAGAAAATACTGTGTTGCCCACTCAATTTTAATCCTTATTTCTCCACCTAAAGACATCTGGTTTTTGCTGGGAATATATTAGTTTGATCTACATAATGAAGAAATGGATGGAGGAAGGGGAAAGGGGTGGAGAAAAATAATGCAGAGCTAATGTTGAGGTACGTTTGGGGGCATTATGGAGAGAGGTGTCTAGGCAGTTGTGGGTGTGACAGAGCTGAGAAAAGGGGGCTTTAGAAGTGTTGATGTGATCTGAGAATAGGGATCCCTTTAAGAGGACAAGGTAAGCTGTGTTCCTCCTGTCGCAGAGTTTCCTTGACCCTTCTCCCTCCTCCAGCCCTTCCCCATTTTTCTGCTCTACTTCGTAGCTAAAGCTTGAAAGAAGTGCCTATACTTGCTTTCTTCAGCTGCTCTCCTCCATCCTCCCTTGAACCTTCTGCAATCAGGTTGAGGGCATCCATACCCCCTCCCCACCCCCTCTCCCCCAGTGTAGCTAAATCCCAGGGTCAATTCTCAGAGCTCACCTCACTCAGCCTCTCAACAGCATTTGACACAATTAGCAAAGCACATCTACAGGCATTTCAGGGTACCTGATGGATGTCCTACCTCAGAATGCGAGCATCTGAGCAATTAAGATTAGGAAAAGAAATGCATAAATAATGCAAATTGGAAGCGCTGTGTGGCTGATGCAGAAATCTGTACTTCAAGGACTAAACTCTAATTAACTTCAAGGCAAGAGATAGGTTTTTAGAGCATTTAACCCCTGATGCTAGGAAGGTCCTGGTATTCTGCACATCACAGGACATACCAACATGTCCTGGAGTCAGAACCAAGATCCAGACAAGATCCAAGAACAAACCACTTCCTCACCATCCTTATTAGTGGGTGGGGGCTGGAGAGGAGACCCACAGCCCTATTTGGTATTCAGGTGATTAGCAAGTCTCATCAGTATTTCTGAATATTCACTGCAGTTCATTCTATATTTTTATCATTAAGTTCGCAGCAAGCTAAATTCTTCCCAACTCATCTTCTTGTTATCATATAAACATCCTATTCGTGTTTAAAGAGCTGTCATCAAACTTTTTTTCAGGAGAAGGAACCTCAGTAGAAGGAATGGAAGGAACCAAACGAAGGCAGAAGAGCAAGTACACATAGTGGCTGCTGAGCAGGGACATTTGTTCCTAAAAATTTGTCTCAGACCTTGGAAAAGAAAGATATCACTGATGTCCTTTTCTTCTTGGGCTGGGCAGTGGGGATGCAAAGGGGCTGGTCCAGCATTCTTTTCTGTGTTTGGTCCATGGAACTAAAAAAAGAACAAATCATCATATGAGCCACAAACACTCTTTGAAGCCTCATCATTAACAAGCATCATCACACAAAGCCCTGTGCCAGGGTAAGAAGGTAAAGAAGCCGCATCCCTGAGGCCTCCTCTTGGTGAGCAGATGGAACAGTCGCATCCAAAGATAAAGAGCAACACCAACATCCCTGATCATCGGGGAAACGCAAACCAAAACCACAATGAGGGATCACCTCACACCTCTCAGAGTGCACTGTCGGTCAAAGATTGCAGTGGGTTAGGACTTATTTCTTGAGGAACTGGGTGGTGAGCAATGCTCTTTTTTTTATATATAGATCTTTATTGGAGTATAATTGCTTTACAGTGTTGTGTTAGTCGCTGCTGTATAACAAAGTGAATCAGCTATATCCCCATATCCCCTCCCTCTTGAACCTCCCTCCCACCCTCCCTATCCCACCCCTCTAGGTCATCGCAAAGCATCAAGCCGATCTCCCTGTGCTATGCGGCTGCTTCCCACCAGCCAACTATTTTACATTCGGTAGTGTATATATGTCGATGCTACTCTCACTTCACCCCAGCTTTGCCCTCCCACCCCATGTCCTCAAGTCCATTTTCTACGTCTACCTCTTTATTCCTGCCCTGCAACTAGGTTCATCAGTATCTTTTTTTTTTTTTAGATTCCATATCTGTATGCGTTAGCATATGGTATTTGTTTTCCTCTTTCTGACTTACTTCACTCTGTATGACAGACTCTAGGTCCATCACCTCACTACAAGTAACTCAATTTCATTTCTTTATATGGCTGAGTAATATTCCATTATATATATGCGCCACATCTTCTTTATCCATTCGTCTGTTGATGGACACTTAGGTTGCTTCCATGTCCTGGCTATTGTAAATAGTGCTGCAACGGACATTGTGGTACATGCCTCTTTTTGAATTATGGTTTTCTCAGGGTATATGCCCAGTAGTGGGATTGCTGGGTCATGTGGTAGTTCTATTTTTAGTTTTTTAAGGAACCTCCATACTGTTCTCCATAGTGGTTGTATCAATTTACACTCCCACCAACAGTGTAGGAGGGTTCCCTTTTCATCACACCCTTTCCAGCATTTATTGTTTCTAGATTTTTTGATAATGGCCATTCTGACTGGCATGAGGTGATACCTCGTGGTAGCTTTGATTTGCATTTCTCTAATAATTAGTGATGTTGAGCATCTTTTCATGTGCCTCTTGGCCATCCATATGTCTTCCTTGGTAAAATGTCTATTTAGGTCTTCCACTCATTTTTTAACTTTATTGTTTGTTTGTTTTTTTGCTGTTGAGCTCCATGAGCTGTTTGTATATTTTGGAGATTAATTCTTTGTCTGTTGTCTCATTTGCAAATATTTTCTCCCATTCTGAGGGTTGTCTTTTTGTCTTGCTTATGCTTTTCTTTGCTGTGCAAAAGCTTTTACATTTAATTAAGTCCCATTTATTTATTTTTGTTTTTATTTCTGTTACTCTAGGAGGTGGGTCAAAAAAGATCTTGCTGTGGTTTATGTCAAAGAGTGTTTCTTCCTATGTTTTCTTCTAAGAGTTTTATAGTGTCTGGTCTTACATTTAAGCCTTTAATCCATTTGGAGTTTACATTTGTGCATGGTGTTAGGTAGTGTTTTAATTTCATTCTTTTACATGTAGCTGTCCAGTTTTCCCAGCACCACTTATTGAAGAGGCTGTCTTTTCTCCATTGCATGTTCTTGCCTCCTTTGTCATAAATTAGGTGCCCATATGTGCGTGGGTTTATCTCTGGGCATTCTATCCTGTACCATTGATCTATATTTCTGTTTTTGTGCCAGTACCATACTGTCTTGATTACTGTAGCTTTGTAGTATAGTTTGAAGTCCAGGAGCCTGATTCCTCCAGCTCTGTTTTTCTTTCTCAAGAGACCCACAAAAACAAACCCAAAACAATTAAGAAAATGGTAATAGAAACACACATACCGATAATAACCTTGAATGTAAATGGATTAAATGCCCCAAACAAAACAGACTGGCTGAATGGATACAAAAACAAGACCCATGGGCTTCCCTGGTGGCGCAGTGGTTGAGAGTCCACCTGCCGATGTAGGGGACACGGGTTTGTGCTCCCGTCCGGGAAGATCCCACATGACGCGGAGCGGC
>NW_020174429.1:3210933-3379356 GCF_003031525.2 Neophocaena asiaeorientalis asiaeorientalis
AAAAAAAAAAAAAAAAAAACCAAGACCCATATATATGCTGTCTACAAGAGATCCATTTCAGACCTACGGACACACACAGACTGAAAGTGAAGGGATTAAAAAAGATATTCCATGCACCTGGAAATCAAAAGAAAGCTGGAGCAGCAATACTTGTATCAGATAAAATAGACTTTAAAATAAAGATTGTTACGAGATAAGGAGAGCTACTACATAATGATCAAAGGATCAATCCAAGAAGAAGATATAACAATTATAAATGTTTATGCACCCAACATAGGAGCACCTCAATACATAAGGCAAATGCTTACAACCATGAAAGGAGAAATCAACAGTAACACAATAATAGTAGGGGCTTTAATACCCCATTTACACCCATGGACAGTTCATCCAAACAGAAAATAAATAAGGAAACACAAGCTTTAAATGACACAATAGACCAGTTAGATCTAATTGATATTTATAGAACATCCCACCCAAAAGTGGCAGAATACACTTTCTTTCAAGTGCACATGGAACATTCTCCAGGATAGATCACATCTTGGGTCACAAATCAAGCCTCAGAAAATTTAAGAAAATTGAAATCATATCAAGCATCTTTTCTGACCACAATGCTATGAGATTGGAAACCAATTACAGGAAAAAACCTGTAAAAAACACAAATACATGGAGGCTAAACAGTGTGCAACTAAAAAACCAAGAGATCACTGAAGAAATCAAAGAAGAAATTTTTAAAAACATAGAAACAAATGACAACGAAAACATGACAACCCAAAACCTATGGGACGAAGCAAAAGCAGTTCTAAGAAGGAAGTTTATAGCAATACAATCTCACCTCAAGAAACAAGAAAAATCTCAAATGAACAATCTAACCCTACCCTTAAAACAACTAGAGGAAGAAGAACAAAGAAAACCCAAAATAAGTAGAAGGAAAGAAATTATAAAGATCAGAGCAGAAGTAAATGAAATAGAAACGAAGAAAACAATAGCAAAAATCAATAAAACTAAAAGTTGGTTCTTGGAGAAGATAAACAAAATTGATAAACCCTTAGCCCGATTCATCAAGAAAAAAAGGGAGAGGACACAAATCAATAGAATTAGAAATGAAAAAGAGGAAATCACAACTGACACTGCAGAAATACAAAGGATTATAAGAAACTACTACAAACAACTATAAGCCAATAAAATGGACAGCCACAAAGAAATGTACAAATTCTTGGAAAGGTACAATTTTCTAAGACTGAACCAGGAAGAATTAGAATATATAAACAGACCTATCACAAGTAATGAAATTGAAACTGTAATTAAAAATCTTCCAACAAACAAAAGTCCAGGACCAGATGGCTTCACAGGCAAATTCTATCAAACATTTAGAGAAGAGCTAACACATATCCTTCTCAAACTCTTCCAAAAAATTGCAGAGGGAGAAACACTACCGTGAAAGAAATCAAAGATGACATAAACAGAGGGAGAAATATACCATGTTCTTGGATTGGAAGAATCAATATTGTGAAAATGACTATACTACCCAAAGCAATCTACAGATACAATGCAATCCCTCTCAAACTACCAATGACATTCTTCACAGAATTAGAACAAAAAACTTTACAATTCGTATGGAAACACAAAACCCGAATGGCCAGAGCAATGCTGTTTGTTCTTTGTTTACGAGATATAGAATTTGTAATTTTTCCATGTGTATATATTATTTAAAATATACATTATAAATAAATACAGCTTGCAAAGTGATTCTGATCTACAGCCTGACTTGAGACCCACTAACGTAAACCAGTGCGTCTCAGACTTTAATGTGCACTTCAGTCATCAGAGGAACTTGTTAAAATGCAGGTTTGGACTCAGTGGGTTTCGGGTGGGGGCTCCAGATTTTTCCATTCTTATAAGCTCCCAGGTGACACCAATGCTGCCGGGTCCCAAGTACCACGCTTTGAAGGATGAAAAGTTAGGAGCTCCAAGAGATAAGAGAGGACTGTGGGCTGGAAGAACTGGTAGAGACGTTCCACTGCATGTGGGTGAGTTTTAATGGAGAGGCACAGCGTATTTCACACATTGGGATTCTATGTAGTATCATGGTAGTGGTAGTAATAACAGTTAAAATAGGAGAGTGGTAAAAGATAAGGCTACAGGAAGTAATTAAAGGCCAGCTGTGAAGGACTGACTGCTAAAGAGTTTAGTTTTAGTATTTTGTAGATAAGAGTGAACCGCTGATTTTTTTTTTTTTTGAGATGAAATCCATGTAACATACAATTAGCTAATTTAACAACATGGTGCAACCACCACGTTTATCTGGTCCTAAAACTTTTTCATTACCCCAAAAGAACACCCCATACCCATTAAGAAATCACTCCCCATTCTGCCCTCTCCCCAGTCCCATTAACTGGCTCTCTGTCTCTATGGATTACCTATTCTGAATATTTAATATAAATGGAAATCAAATAATATTATGACTTTTGTGTCTGGCTTCTTTCTCTTGGCATGACGTTTTTGAGGTTCATCCCTGTTGTAGCATGTATGGGTACTTCATTCCTTTTTAGGTCTGGACAATATTTCATCATATGGATAGGCCACATATGTTTATCCATTCATCTGTTGTTAGACACCTGGGTCGTTTTCACCTTCTGGGTATTGTGAATAGAGCTTCTATGAACAATGGTGTGCAAGTGTTTGGTATCTGCTTTCAATTCTTTGGGTATATAGCCAGGAATGGAATTGCTGAGACATATGGTGATTCTACGTTTAACTTTTTGAGGAACTGCCAAACTTTTCCACAGTGGCTGCAACGTGCAAGGGTTTCAGTTTCCCCACATCACCAACTGTTGTTATTTTCCAGTTTTTTAAATTATTATTATTACATTCAGCCTAGTGGGTGTACAGTGGTATGCCATTATGGGTTTGATTAGCACTTTTTTAATGACTACTGGTGTCTTTTTGTATGTTTGTTTGTGATTTGTGTACCTTTTTCAGAGAAATGTCTATTCAAATCCTTTGCCCATTTTTAATTAGGTTGTCTATCATTTTGGGTTTTTTTAGTTGTAGAGTTCTTCATATATTCTGGATACTAGACCCTTATCAGATATATGATTCACAAATATATTTTCCTATTCTGTATGTTGGCTTTTCATTTTCTTGATAATGTTTTTTATGCACAATAGTTTTTCATTTTGACAAAGTCTAATTTATCTATCTTCGTTGTTGTCATTGTTGCTTAGGCTTTTCATGCTATATCTAAGAATTCACTGCCGGGCTTCCCTGGTGGCGCAGTGGTTGAGAATCTGCCTGCTAATGCAGGGGACACGGATTCGAGCCCTGGTCTGGGAAGATCCCACATGCCGCGGAGCAACTAGGCCCGTGAGCCACAACTACTGAGCCTGCACGTCTGGATTCTGTGCTCCGCAACAAGAGAGGCCGCCACAGTGAGAGGCCCGCGCACCGCAATGAAGAGTGGCCCCCGCTCGCCGCAACTAGAGAAAGCCCTCACACAGAAACGAAGACCCAACACAGCCAAAAATAAATAAATAAATAAATTAATTAAAGTACCTATCTTTAAAAAAAAAAAAAGAATTCACTGCCAACTCCAGTCATGAAGATTTACCCTTACGTTTTCTAAAATTTTTATAGTTTTATCTCTTAGGCTGTTGATCCATTTTGAGTCAATTTTTGTGTATGGTGTGCAGTAGGGGTTCAACTTCATCAGAACCATTGACCTTTATTTGTTTTGGTTTTTTAATTTTTTTTTAGTAGGAGAAATAACAGTGGTTCTCAACCCTAGCTGCATTAGAATCCCCTAAGGAACTTTTAAACATTTTAATGCCCTGTCTATACCCCAGACCAAGTCTACCATCATATCTGGAGGTGGGCCTGAGCATCAGTAATTTTTAAAACTCACCAGGTAATTCCAATGGGCAGTCACTGAATAGGGTGACCAGTGACCAATCATCGTTTTGTCCCTGTGATATTGTGATTTATAATAAGAGATTTAGGGAGAGCTGTGCACTTGGAGAGGGCATGGAGGCTCCTTGCCCTTTCCCCATGTCTTGCCCTATACATCTCTTCCATCTAGCTGTTGCTGAGTTACATCCTTTTATAATAAACCAGTGATTCCGGAAGTAAAATGTTCCTCTGAGTTTTATGAGCTGCTCTAGCAAATTAATCGAACCCAGGGACAGGGTTGTGGGAACCTTCAATCTTTAGCATGTTGGTCACAAGCACAGGTGACAACATGGACTTGTGACTGGCCTCTAAAGTATGGGGACTGAGCCCTTAACTTGTGGGATCTGACGCTATTTTCAAGTAGATAGTGTCTGAGTTGAATTGAAGTGAATTGAACTGAAAGGTAGGACACCCAGTCAGTATCCACCGAGAACTAGAGAACTGATTGGTGGGTGTGCAAAAAACACACATTGGAGCTTGGCCCTGAGGGCTTTCCTGGGACATGGGACTTTCAGTGCTAAGACCAGGAAAGTCCTGGGCAAACAAGGGTAAGCTGGCCACGCTGATTTTACTGGAGTTTAGAACTTATTTAATGCAAGTTACGGATAGAGCCCAGTCCCGTTAAACAGCTGTGCTTTAGAACATTTGATTCTGTTTGACCTGGAGATACATGGAGATTTGGTTTTTCCATCTTCTCTGTGCCCTCCCCTGCCAGCAGGTTTAGGTCATGCTCTCTTGGTCAGAAGACACTCAAGAGACCATGAATACACCTCTTTACCCCAGAGCGGCATTCTCTATTTCTTCTCCATCTCTGGCCAGCAGACCTCCCCTCACCATGGAAATGAGGGAGCCCAACCCACCCACCCTCCAGAAAGTTGCACTCCCACTAACTAGCAAGATTTTCTTTGAGTGAAAAGGTGTTCCCATACACTTTACATTAAGCCAGTGGTTCACACACCCGAGTCCGCATCAGAATCACCTGGAGGACTCGTTAAAACACAGATTCCCACACCCAGTCCCCAGAGTTTCTGATTCTGTACATCTGAAGCAGGACCCAATAATTTGCATTTGTAACAAGCTCCCAGGTGATGCTGGGATGCTCCTGGTCTGGGGACCACACTTTGAGAACCAATGCATTAACAGAAAGAAACCAGTATTACTATGTGATTCCTCTCCAGAACAAGAGGATTTAAAAATTCACACAGGCAAAAAACATGCTTGGTTGTTTCTTTCTGGGGAATTTCTGGACACAGCCTTCTGTATCAATGGAACCTGCCACTCCTCAGGTTGAATGCTGTGAATCAGAGCCGATGGGCGCCGGACAGTGGGTATGGGGAGCTTAGAAGAAGCAAAGTTCTCTCGAGGTGATAGTCACTCACCAAGGGGGGCACAGGCCTCATTAAAAAACAGCTGGTGGCCCTGTTCTGAGGCATAAGAAAATCATGCCTGAAGCTTCTCTCCATTGGGAAGGAAAGCAAAAGTGGTTTCCTGTTCCTCACACTGGCCTTCTCTTGCAGCATTAGCACAGCAGCTGAGGGCTTTAGCCACCCAAGGCCACTTCCCCAGGCCTCAGAAGCCAAGCATCCTGCCTTGTCACTTCTTAAAAGACACGTCTAGAATTTAAGGTCATGGAAGGCTCTCAAGCAGAGCAAAGTGCACAAGGGTTGAGCGCCCTGCTTGGGAGATTCAGCCTGTGGTTAGAAAAACACAGGGTGGGACTTCCCTGGTGGCGCAGTGTTTGAGACTCCGCACTCCCAGTGCAGGGGGCTGGGGTTCGCGATTCCTGGTCAGGGAACTAGATCCCATACGCATGCCACAACTAAGACCCGGCGCAGCCAAATAAATAAATAAATAAGAATAGTTTTAATTTAAAAAAAAAGAAAAACACAGGGCTCACCACCTCCCACCTCCTGCCTCCCCAGCACAAGATAAAAACTGTGATCTAGCTCAGTCTCGGGTCGTCAGGGCTCATCTCCATGTTTGGGGCAGAGAAAGCAAAGAATTCTTTGGCTGGGCCTCCTACATCAGAATCCCCCAGGGTGCTTGTTATAAGCCCCAGGCCTGCTCCATAATTACAGGATCAGTCTCAGGGAGTGGAGGGCCTGAGCGCTGCCCGTTTTTACAAGGTGCCTTGTGACGGTACACATACACTGGTGTAGAAGAACCCCCGGAAGACTCCAGAGGAAATTAACTACCTCCAGAAGTGGCATACTCCACTCACCTGAGGCCACTGGCATAAGAGATCCCGGAAGTGGGAGGAAGAGCTGGGGCCAGAGGGCACAAGAGGGGAGAGGTCAGTGTCTTTGCAGAGAACTGGGGAGGGAGGGCACACGTGTGTGAAGCACATTGAACTTCACTTTCGAAATAAAATTAAAATCACATCGAGCTGCACAGGCTATGATTTGTACACACCTGTTGGATACTATTCTTAAATTAAAAGTTTGCTTAAAGAATAACACAGGGCTTCCCTGGTGGCGCAGTGGTTGAGAGTCCGCGTGCCGATGCAGGGGACACGAGTTCGTGCCCCGGTCTGGGAAGATCCCACATGCCGCGGAGCGGCTGGGCCCGTGAACCATGGCCGCTGAGCCTGCGCGTCTGGAGGCTGTGCTCCGCAACGGGAGAGGCCACAACAGTGAGAGGCCCGCGTACCGCAAAAAAAAAAAAAAAAAGAATAACACAGAAGAAAAGTTCATTCAGGGCTGCAGAGCCCCTTACCTGAGCTTTGTGTCTCCTGAGCTTGCAGCTTCTTAAAGGCCTCCCTCCACCCAAGTGCCCTGCTGCCGGCTTCCCTTCTCCTCTTTGGCAAATTAAGTCCTTTTGACCCAACCCAATCAAACAAACCTGTTGCAATACAGGAGCTCTCAGAGGAATGTTGTAAATAAACTACGAAGAAACAGAGTATATGGATTCAAAGAATTCTTAGGTGTTCATAACTCCACCTACAAACCCACTTGCCCCCGAACAGTTGTTCTTTGCTGGGAGTGTTGGGTCCTCCTTCTGGCATGTTGCTCTGGGTTTCCCAGGTGCCTCATCTAGTGTGACTGAGTCCGGGAGGACACCTGGACACCTAAGGCAAGGCTCTGCTTGTAGTTTCATTCATCCCTGTGTACGTTCTTCAACAAATTCTGCCCCCTCTGGGAAGTCCTTCCCTCTGTGCTAATGCCCTGTCCCCGATGGGGACAGTTTCACCGTCACCATGACCTTGCAGCTTGTCTTCATTGCCATGTTGTAGTCCTACCTGGTCTTCCTGAACAGACATGGATTTGGGGTGACTTAGATGAGTTTTGTGCTTTATGCTGACTCCCAGATGCCTTTGCAAATTTAAATCCTTCTGACTCAAAACATTACGTTTATCGTCAATAATCCTTTAACTTATTAAAGCCAAAATCTATATTATGAAGGCTAAAATTACATAATACTTTGATCTTATCTGTAAAATGAGGGGAAGAAACTGTTAGATTTGTAACAATCCTTCCAACACTGAAGGTATTAATGATAACAATATTAGTAGCTACTATTACTGGACACGTATATACTAGGCACTATACTTAGCATTTTGTATACGCTGCAGGAGAGCCTGTTTAGCTGACCTCTACTGGTTAACCGTATTCTGCAGGCCCTCCACGAACGGTACCAACCAATGCTTGTGGCTGACAGTACCCACTGCTAACTTCTGCTCCACTAGTCCTCATAGGTTTACCAAGAATCAGTTTATGACAGCTGTACTTGTTACTGTAATTGCAAAATTTAAATATTATAGAAACTGATGAAATAGGAGTATACAAAGAAAGGAAGTTTCTGTGAAAGCAAAATGGAATATTTTGGAAGGATTCAACAATGGGAAGCTGCTAAAAATAACTGCTGTCCAATTAGGATTCATGTGGACAGAAGTTTGGAAATAGTCTTAATAATCTGGAATGGTTTACTGGAATTGGGATGATCTTACAGAAAGTGATTTTACACGCATCTTCCCAGAAGCCTTTAAAGTCTCACTACATTGACAGAAACCAAAACTAGAACTCATAGATGAAGTATTATGCGTGTGGCTTGTGCAAGAGAGACATATCAAAAAATGCCCACTAGAGGATCCATGTTCAAAGAAAAGGCCATGGCCCTACATTAAAGATTGGGAAATTCTATATTTTAAGGTAAAATATTTGATTACGTATCATTTTTTATAATTCACCGCTTTAACCAACTTCTTCCATAAGCGCTCTAAAATCCAGTCCCAGTATCTCAAATATGAGGTCTTTTCTGTACTTCACTTAACCTTTACAATCATCTTGAGAGGTTTACTTACGCCCATTTTAGAGGAGAAACTGGGGCTTAGAGTAATACAAACAACTCACCCAAAGAAAAATAGCTAGTAGTGGCAGAGCAGAGAGCTCCAGACTCCAAAATCTATACTTTCCATCACTATGTTCTAAGCCTATATCCAGCTCCTAGACGGTGTCCTGCGCGCTGACCAGGTAAGGACACACGGCAGAGACACTTCAGTTTGAAGCATCCATACCTTCCCTTCAGTCCCCTCCCATCTAAAGCTCTTAATACAGTGATCTTAATATAACGATCTATAACCCATCTATTGATCATAGATGGATTGAAATAGTTTGTGAAAAGAAAAAACGGCTTCATCAACATTGCCTAGTACATTTTTACAAAGAGAACGTCAGCTCTCTGATACAACGACCTGAGTGACATTCCAGAAGGGACTGGGGAACCCAAGTGGACCTTAGCCTCTTCCCGCCGCCCGGGCCGCTCCAGCCAGCAGCCGGCCCTTACCTGCGGCGGTCACGTGGTGAAGAAGCGCGGTTTGGCCGAAGCTCAGGTCCTGGGCGGCGCGGAGAGCGGCTGTTCCCGGGGAAGCAGCCAGATGGGATGAGTCGGGTCAGTTTTCCCAGCCCTGAGCTCCTAACATAGAAGAAGGGAAATGAGAAGGTGAAGCAGGGTCTGTTCAGGATAACGAGTCAACGCAGAGTGTTGGAAAGAGAGACTCATATGAGGAAAAAAAAAAAAAATCAAAGTTTAGATGGAATTGAAGTGAGGGAGGGAACTGTCCTCTGATACCCACAAGGTTGTTCTAGGCGGGAATAAGCATCCCTTGGGCCCTTTACTTCGCCAAACTGTGCTGAGGTGTTTTTCCTCCTTTCCTATGCTGTGTTTGCCCCTTATTCGTCCCTCATTCCGAGTCCCACCCACAGTTTCTAAGGAAAAGACTGCAATTCTAGGGTCCTTCCCCTGCACCGAATGAAAGGGCTCTGTCCAGCACCGTTCCCCGTGAGACCACTAGATGGCGGCATCACTCAATGGACCGGTTCCAGGCAGCCTCCGTACCCAGCAGCCGCTGCAGCGCTTCCCTCCCTAATCCCTGTTGGAGCAGCTTTTAATCTCAGGACAGGACACTGTGCTCCAGGCCAAGTAGCTTCATTGTGACTGATTGGTGTACCACCAGCCAAAGCTGTACCGTTGACGCCCCTTCCAGCCCAACAAACACCACAGGACCTGAAACGACTGATTTAAACTCTCAACAATTTAAATGATTTATTGGGAAAACCAAACCAAAAAAACCTGGGTACTTGCAGATTTGGGGAGCTTCCTTCCCCCCATCCTTCCCTGGACTCTCCATCCAAGTGCGAGAATCTATTTACCAATAATTATTTATTGTCTGGCTCTGTGTTGGGTGACGTGGGCAACGTGTCCTAAAAGGAAAAAGTTATATTTTCAAAGCTCTAGGAGCTTATTGTTATGCTAATAAGCAATGTTCATTGACTATTTCTATGTGCCAAACATTGGGGTGAATACTGCGTAGACTATCTTGTTTGATTCTTATGTTAGGACTCTTATTATGATCCTCATTTTCATAATGGGGAAATTGAGGCACAGAGATAACTTTGCCCAAGGTCGCACAGTTAATTAGTGTCAGAGTTAAAATTCACCCACAGGCAGGCTTATGTCAGAGCCTAGACCCTTAGCCACAATGCTAGGCAAGTTTGGGAAATCTAACTAGGAGTCAGATGGGCATAAACCTGAGAAGTACATCAGAGTGGAAGGTTGGAAGAAAAAAGCAGAGGGACAGAAAAACAATGCCCTGAGAAAATAAGAATGAGGCTAAAACAAAGCCCTCTTTGGGTGCACAAGGGCACCCAAGTGACTATTGAGAATGCAATTTCAACAAAGAAGCTAGACTGCAGAGCTCAGGGGCTATGTGGAAAGAGGAAATGGAGGCATCTTGCTGCAAAAGGAAGGCAATAAATAGACTGGAAGAGACAGCAAGGTCAAGAAAGGCATTCCGGTTTTGTTGTGTGATTTTAAAATCGAATAAAGCTTGGGCATGTTTGAAAACAGTTGCAAGGGAGGCCTAAGAGGTGGGTAATGCAAGCAGTGAAAAGCAAAATAGGAAGAGCTGAAGGGAGGGATCAAGGGGACAGGGGACAGGGTTAGCTCTGGGGAGGAGGGAGAGAGATGCCTCCTCTTTTTATCTGAAACTGGGAGACAACCGCAGAGATGGAGATCCATCAGCGTGAAAATGAGGATAAGCAAGTTCAATCAGCCTCCGTCTTCTCAGTAAGACCAGAGTTGGGTTATCTGCCAAGAGTGAGAATAAGATCGAGGAGGTCATATCCTTGCATTGAACTAATCCGTGCGGTGCTTGGGATGACCAAAAAGCAGATAAAATTAAACCAGGCCACAGAAGCAGCTGGAGAAATAAAATCTGTGCTGCAAGTATAAGGATTCTCTGCCAAGTCTCACTGGTGACTCAGGACTGAAATCTCCCCACACACACCATGGACAGAAATACAACAGATAGACTCTTTTTTTTTTTGTTTTAACATCTTTATTGGAGTATCATTGCTTTACAATGGTGTGTTAGTTTCTGCTTTATAACAAAGTGAATCAGCTATACATATACATATATCCCCATATCTCTTCCCTCTTGCATCTTCCTCCCACTCTCCCTATCCCACCCCTGTAGGTGGTCACAAAGCACCGAGATGATCTCCTTGTGCTATGCGGCTGCTTCCCACCAGCTATCTATTTTACATTTAGTAGTGTCTATATGTCCATGCCACTCTCTCACTTTGTCACAGAGATACACTCTTAATAAGCCCTCGTGTCTAAAGTTTCTTTGTGTTCAGGTGTTGAGACATTTTGCAGAGAAATAATGTCTTCCTCACTTGCCAAATGGGAAAACAAAAGGGCAGACAAGTTTTCCTGGTTGGCTTACGGTCACAGAGAAAATCAGGGCACAACCAGAATTGGTACCCAGGAGACTTACTGATCCAAATTCAGCTCTATTAAACACTTCCCACAAAGGACACAGCTAACAGCCCCAAAGAGTCCCAGACACAGCACAAACTTGGGAAGCATCCAGACCAGGACATGATGCCAAAAGAACAAGGTTCTCCTAACATGGCCTTAGGACACAGCACAGTTCTTCTGGGAATGAGAGGGGAAGTCTCTCTGGTAATTCGATTACAACAGATTGATGGGGTGATGATATGATGTCCTTCACATACCATAATTATTTATGGTTATTGTTTAACAACTCGGTTTTCACTCTCAATTAATATTTCCTTATTGTCAGAAGTGCAGGGGCTGATGCCACCGGAAGAAATCAAAAGAGAGTAATTATTGAGTCTGCATCACTGATGAAAAGGGCAACAGGCAGAATGAATCAATCAGCAACTCACTTTTGATTTAGACTTGGGAAGTGAAGACAAATGACAGCAGAGATCAACACGGCTTGATTTCTAGTGTCAGGATTTTCAGAAGCCCCTCCTTGTGCATAGTCTCATCAGTAAACTCTGTTAAAAGGAATGGGTTTTGATTTCTTCCCTCTCATCTTCTTTCAGAAACTTCCCCCAGGTCAGGCCAAAGTCTGTCTTGGTTTTCACTTCTAAAAAGAAATCAAATGGGCTGTCTGCTGAGCCACTAATTGGGAATGCCAACTTCTCATTCATTCATTCCTTGTTCTCCAAGTGCTTATGGAGATCCTACTTTCAACAAGGCAGAGCGCGCATCAGGTGGCACTGTGCCCTCTGGAGACCACTGGGAATGCAGGTGAGATATGGTCTCGGTAAGGGCCATAGAGAGGAGGTGACGAAGAGCAGTCCCTCGGGATATCCTTCGTAAAAGAAGGTGCGTCATCACCTGGGCTTACTGGTATAGCAGGGAGAGGCAGAGAGGAAAGGCAAAGGCATTCCGGGAAACAGGAGGAGCACGGGTGCGGGGCCCCAGATGGAGGACCTTGGATGAGCCAGGGGACCTCGTGCTCCCCAGACTCTTCCACGAGCCCCCAGCACTGATGGGAGCCCAGAGCTGCCCGTGGCAGGCGGACACCCCTTGGGAAGCTCTTCTCAAACGTCACCCGCCACCCCGCCCCCCGTTTGCTTCCCACTCTACTACATATCTGGTTTATTTTAATATAAAAGCAACAGTCTTTTGTTTCAAATCTTTGAGTATAGTAGATGCCACAGGGAGAAGCACTGGCTTTATCCCTCTTCTTCAAATACCCTCAGGCACAGAGAAGCAGGAGCCTGTGAAGTCTCTCCAGTTCTACAAACTATGAACAGAAAACCGCTCTCAGCCGTTTCCTTATCCAGCCCACCGTCCAGCTGTCCTGCCTTCTGTTTTCCTGACTATATTACTTGGCAGTCGTTATTAGTACTGGGATGCAAGGATATATTTCAAACTCTTCTGTAAATAGCCTGCAATGATCTCTGAAAATGCTTCGCTACTCACTTGACCCAGGAAGCTGACAGAATCATGCAAACCAAGAGGTTCAAATCTCCATGTTCACTGCCCAGACCACCAAAGTGTGCATATCTAAAAAAACCGCCAAGTCTCTGAAAGATGTCACTTTGCAGAAGCAATGTGTGCCCCTCCATCGTCACGACGGCGGTGGGGCTGGCACAGCATTGGTGGCCCCTAAAGAGTGCTGAGTGTTTTCTGCAAATGCTTTAACATGCAGTGAGTAATGCTGAACTTAAGTGCTCTGATGTCAATTCTCTCTGGGCATTGAGCTCATCCAGGTGAACAAAGCCCCAAGGTGTGCCTCTGGATTTACAGAGCTCATGATCCGATTCACCCCTGCGTGAACCCCCTCTGCCACCATCCAGTGAGCCTTACTGAAAAAGGGCAGATTGTTGCACAGAGAAAAAGATATCCCAGAAGAAACTGAAGAAGCAAAAACTTATGGCGCAAGAATAAATTCAGCATTAAACAAATGCAAATAAAAGTTAAAAAAAGAAGAAGAAGTTCAAGTTTAAACACCTTTCCTATCTGAGACATTAATTCACACCATCACCAAACACCCCTACTTCCAAAAATTAACCATAAACGTATATAAACATTTTCCAGCCCATCTGGTTAAATCTGTAGCAATCAATGAACTGTGTTGAACTACAAGGTTTAGTAGAATCGGTTGAATCCAGAAAATGTTCTGTGCTGTCTTACCTGAGCTGGGTGCTGAGGCTTCTGCCTCAGATCTCATCCTGATGAAAGGCAAAGTGACTACCCCCAGGAATGCCGCTGTCCTTTAAACAAGCTCGGGGTCGGCTGTAAGCTGCATTTTGTCCTTGAAGATGAAACATTAAACAGATTAGAGTTTTATCACGAGAGGGAAATACATAATAACACCTTTTTAAGCTATCTGCCCCTGATAGTGGCTAAACATTCATTACAGGCCATGCTGTTGTGCAAACTTTGAAGATTCTCACGTTAGTTTCCTGTTTCTGCAAGGGCCCAGGGAGAAAGCTACGCGCGCTTCATCCTGGAAGAGAACTGGATCAATAGACAGCACCGTGAGAGGCAGATCAAGACCACAGACACGACCGCGTGTCGTCTTGTCCCTGCTTTTAACATCCCCAAGCATTTTCATGCTCTTTGTCACGTTGTACCCCACAATCCTAGGAAGGGGGTCATTCTCAGGGCTCTTTGACAAGTAGGGAAACTGAGGGACAGGCAGAGTGAGCAGGGGACTTGCCCAAAGTCTCAAACCTGGTTGATGGGGCTGGGCTTCCTCTCCTGCTTTGACCAACCAGAGTCATTGGAGGGTTCGGCCACTCACCTCTACAGGCCATTCTTACTCTCTCTATGGTCTTCCTTTCTCTCAACCTTGACCTTTCCCCACCTTGGTTTCTACCCCCCATCCCTCACCTCCCTTGTCTCCATTTTCAGTTTGCTGTGGACATTGCTTCACACGTTCCTTCCTCCGCAATGAATCGGTCTCAGGATTGCACTTACTTTTCCTTCAATTTTGCATTTACACTAGAATCCAATAGAATTCCAGTGACCAACAAGTGTATAGGCATTTTATGACAATGAGAACGACGTCAGGCACAATTTGACCAACAAAACAGTACATCCATGTCCAAAAGTGCCCTATAATGTGTACTGGATTAGAAATCCAGGCTATGATTGGGACAGCTGACTCTTCCTTGAGGGATTGGAGAAAACTACAGTAATAGAGCACTCTTTCATATAGCCCACAACAGATGTATTTCAACAATTCCATCTTTATCCCACAATACCGACCTCCCACCATAGCTCCATCACAGCGTTCCTGCACCTTTCCCAATATTGTTCATTTAATTGCTCCAGAAAAGAACAAAAAGGGGCTTCCCTGGTGGTCCAATCGTTAAAACTATGCTCTTCCACTGAGATTCTGCATGCCGCATATGCGGTGCAGCCAAAAAAGAAAAAAAAGAAAAAGAAAAGAAAAGAGAAAAAGAAGTCAATTTTATCAACATATATTTGTTCAGGAATCAAGTCTGCAGACTTTAGGTGCTCTGGGCCTAGAACAGCTGCTTCTCTCTCCTACTGGTCTCTGTTCCTTCAAGAGAGTATACGTTAGATCGTCCCCTGAAAGGAAGGGAAAGTAGGTAACAAGCAAATCACCTAATTTTACCCACTAGGAATTTTCTTTTTGTAGCTCTTAAGTTTGGGAGGAAACTTGACAATATCTATCAAAAGTCCATGTGCACATGCCCTTTGACTCAGCAGCTCTGTTGATAGTGGTTCACCCAGGGCAGTGATGATTTTGTGCAAATTAGAAAAAGGAACCCCTTCCTCAAGACATTTTATGTCTATCTGCCAGGAAAGTATCATAATAAGTATTTAAAGTTATGACGTCCACCTGAAACTGACACAACATTGTAAATCAACTCTACTCCAATAAAAATTTTTAAAATATATATATATAATATTTTAAAAATAAAGTTATGATGTCTACAAAGTGATTGGTAACCACACAGATGAGGCACTTTGTGCAGTGTACAACCTGTGCAACTGTATATGTTAACCCTGGTTACCTTGTAAATACATATGAAGAATGACATCAGGATATATGTTAAAAGGTGTTCATTGAAATATTATTTGTAACATCAAATAAATTATTGCAATGTCCATCAGCAGGGGACAGTTTAAATAAATTAGGGTACCTTTATACAATGGAATACTAGGGAGCATTATAAAACAAATAGAGTAGATCTATATGTGCTGATATAAAGAGATGTTCAAGGTATATTATTAAGTAAAAAAATCAAGGTTCAGAGGAGAATATATTATAAATCAACGTACGTAAATTTTTAAAAAGAAATATGTGCCGCTATGGCCATTTTTTTTTCCTAAAAGGGCACTCAACAAATCATTAACAGGAGTCTCCTAGGAGGAGAGTAATTGGGTGAAGAAGGAAGCTTTTAGTTCAAATGTATATCTTTTTGTGTAGTTTGAATTTTTCTTACCAAACATATTTATTGCTTTCAATTTAAAAAATCAACATGGATTATCAGAATAGAAAGTTACAGGTGTTTTTTATTTCATGCACTTTTAAGCATAAAAAAGTCTAAGACATATATCTTAATTACTGTGCACATCCCCCCAAGAGAACACATTAAAAAATAAGCTGCAGTGTTTTGTTTTGTTTTTTGTAGCAATGGGACTGAGGAGGGGAAGGAGGGAGAAGGCTGGTGGAGAAGCAGGAAGGCAGAGCCCTCTGTACATCTTAGGGCATTTTCACCTCTCAATTCCTGCTTCTGAAAACAAATACTAAAGTCATTTATCTGTTAGACAATGAATATATTTAATCATAGATGAAGAGCATCATTAACTCACCTTTTTCTATTAATTCAGTTCTAGTTGGGTGTAAATTCAGTGATTCCAGAGTTGCCCATTATTAAAAACCCAGGGACCTGGTAGAAAGCTACTAATTGTGTGTTACTTCACTTTACAATACGAAGTGGGTATAGAAGAAGGACATTAGCTGTCTTTCTCCCTTTGATTTTGATCCCTAGAGAAAAGAGAGTTCTAATTGTTCCTTTCTATTTGTTCCTGAATTTAAAACTCTATTAGAATAAAAGTAAAGCTGAATTCATTACTACAAATTTTGTGCTAAGAATTCACTTTCCCAAATGAATGTTTATTTAGGCCACAGATACGTTATTCCTCAAAAAAAAAAAAAAAAAGAGAGAAGGAAAAGAAAGATTGTTCTTGGATGAGCAGAAGTGACATTTAATATAATGAAGTAACATAGCAACCCCAAATCTAACAATAGAGTGACATTTTTCTTTTTTTAAAAAAAGAACTATTTGTATTTCTTTCAAAAAATATTCCCTCCAGGAACGGATGTAGGAGGAGAGCACACTGAATGTGATAAATTTTACAGAACATTTTTTCTACTTCGGAGTTTTGTATTGTGAATCATGCATTTGTTCCAGTGTTAAGGGTATCAGACCAGTGTTAAGGGTATCAGATCCAGTGTTAAGAGTATCAGACCAAGTTATACATATTCTACACATTGGAAAATAAGTTTTAAATACTGAACTCATTCCAGGGCAAGGTCTTCCCTCCACACATTCATGTAACAAATACTCTTTCTACCTTGCTGAATTTCTGTTTGGAGACCTATTATTTAGAGGCCAGTATTTATTTGCTGACAATATTTGCCTTGGTTGCCCTGACTGTGTCGTTAAACAAATATTTATTCATTCAATAAACATTTATTGAGAGTCTCCTTGGTGCCATGCTCTCTGCCCAACACGAGGGCATAGGGAATATAAAGATAAATATACAAATAAAAGTATCAATACATGATCCCTGCCCTCTGAGAGGTCACAGGCTGGGAGCCTAAGGGCTCTTCTGGTTGTTTGTTCTGTACTATCAGGGCCAGGACTAATGTAAGGCAAGAGAGACACCTAGGACAGAATTCTAGGTGACGCCTGCTCTCCGGGGTGTGCAAAATGCAGACGGCATTACCTGGCCACCTGGCTGCCTGACCTCCCCACATGGCCTCCTCTTCCTTTCTGCTGCCCTTCTCCCAATTCACTGACACACTCACTGTTATCTCAGTCACTTCCCCCCAAAATGTCTACACTCGGTGTCTATTTTTCATGCCCAGGTTACCCTCCCTGTAACCACCGCTTGTTTAACCACTTCTTCCAGGTCTTGTTCAAACCCCACCCTGAAAGTCCTCCCCAGGCCTAACAGCCTGGTCAGTTTCTCCTCATGCACTTGCACTCCTGCAATGGCCTTTATCACTAGCCAATTTTTGAAAAATAATTTTGATTTCTTTGGAGACACTGCTTTGGGAGAGATCCTTGGTGTTCTCCTTACTTGCTATAAGTAATAAATCCTTCCTTCTCCTGAAAAAAATTTTTTTTTAATTTTTAAAATTGAAGTATCTTTTTTTTTTTTTAAGATTTATTATTTATTTATTTATATTTGCCTGCGACACATGGGATCTTAGTTCCCTGACCAGGGATCGAACCCACGTCCCCTGCATCGTAAGGCAGATTCTTTACCACTGGACCACAAGGGAAGTCCCAAAGTATCATTTGTTTATTTGTTTGTTTGTTTTGTTGTTTGGTTTTTTGGGTTTTCTTGGGCCACGCCGCAGCTTGCATGATCTAGGTTCCCTGACCAGGGATTGAACCTGGGCCATGGCAGTGAAAGCGTGGAGTCCTAACTACTGGACCACCAGAGAATTCCCTAATTGAAGTATAGCTGATTTACAATGTTTCAGGTGTATAGCAAAGTGATTCAGTTGTATGTATGTATGTGTGTGTGTGTGTGTGTGTGTGTGTGTGTGTGTGTGTATAAAATATTCCTTTTCAGATTCTTTTCCATTATAGGTGATTACAAGATTATCACTAGCTAACTTGTATTCAAATTATTATTTTTATTTTTATTTTTTTGCGGTACGCAGGTCTCTCACTGTCGTGGCCTCTCCCATTGCGGAGCACAGGCTCCGGACGCGCAGGCTCAGCGGCCACGGCTCACAGGCCCAGCAGCTCCGCAGCATGTGGGATCTTCCCGGACCGGGGCACGAACCCGTGTCCCCTGCATCGGCAGGTGGACTCTCAACCACTGCGCGACCAGGGAAGCCCTGTATTCAAATTATTACATCAGAACCTATCCCCCGACCCAGAGTTGGGAGGCTGCGGAAAGCAAGGCCTGTGTTCCAGTCTTTGCAGACCTCACTCCAAACCTGTGGGACTCAGCACGGTGCTTTACACATGTGTGTGTCTTAGTCCATTCAGGCTGCTATAACAAATTACCGCAGACTGCGTGGCTCAACAACAAACATTTATTTCTCACAATTCTGGAGGCAGTAAAATCCAAGATCAAGGAGCCAGCAGATGTGGTGTCTTGTGAGGGCTAGCTTCCTGGTTTGCAGACAGCTGTCTTCTTGCTGTGTCCTCACGTGGCGGACAGCAGAGAGAGAAGCAAGCTCTCTCTCAGCTCTTCTTTGTAAGGGCACTAATCCCTTTCCTGAGGGCTCCACTCTCGTGACCCAATCACCCTCCAAACACCATCACATTGGGAACTAAGTTTCAATATATGGATGTGGGAAAGGATGCAAATATTCGGTCCATTAGAGCAGACTTTCAGCAAATGATTCCTTCATTTATCTGAATCTTTACAACCTTCAGCACATATTTAGTGTTTCTTTTTGCTTTAACAAAAGCAAACATTGGTTTGAGGCATTTGCAACACTTGAGTTTAATTCTACAGAAGCGAGGTAGAACTATAAGAAGTTAGCTTGCTAAAAGAAAATGCGTTTTCTTATTTCCCAGCAGCTAATTAAACGCAATAAGAGATAAAGTAAATGGATCTTTTGCTGACCACTGGTTTCATTTGCATGGGCGGTGTTGGGGGGGAGAGTAAATTGTTCATGACCAGCTAGGCTCTCTCTTTATTGTATAAAAATGGCCACTGGGTGAAGGTCTCCACGGCTACTTTGGGGCTGGCGGGGATAACACCACTACTAAATGGCTCCTAATAAGGAATCACACTGGTGACCCTCGTCAGATTGGGAAGCAACAGCAAGATCTTCTCTTTACTGGTGTTGATCACGTTGAATGGAATAGAATTGCATGCAGCCAATTTCATAAGCAGCGTTCCCTGTGTATTACTAACACACACCACTCCCTCATTGTTGGAAACACCACACACGCACCACAAATGGCCATCTAAGTGTAGTTACAGTACTTATCGAGATGGTGTCCTGGAGGAGTTAGCGGCCTGGGACCCTTAGCATAGCTCTACTAATGGCATTTGCTCTATACAATGACATTTGATCTATCACAATTATTTCGGTATTGATCCCACCTGAGCTTTTGTGCAATCCATCCTGGAATTAACTTAATGGCCAAAGCTTGAATCTGCCCAATCCCTGGAACTCAGGAGTCACCCTTCCCTCTTGCTGTTTCCTTACAATAAGGACCTGCTGGATGAGATGTTTGTCTTCATGGTGTGACTTGATGATGCAGAGTAATTTCGCAAAAATAGTTTAGGCAAGCAAATTCAAAATACTGAATGGAAACCCCGTATCTTTTTTGGAAGATCTTAAAGAAAGCTCTTTGTTTTTCCTCCCTCCTCCCTGCACATACAGGCATCACTCCTCTTCTACCTAAAATGTGTAAGAATCAAAATAAGCACCACATGCTGAATGTAGAACAGAACAGCGTTTTTCTGGTCCATGATGACTTTACAACTGCGATCAAAATAGGTCTTGTCAACCCGGAATGGTTCCAAATTTGGAAGTCCCAGAACACATTCAGGAGATGTGCCTTGAAATGTAGCAACATTATTGCCAGAGGGTAAATAAAGGGAAATTCACGCTGTTCAGTATATATGCTTCTGAACTTATGTAAGATCAATGAGATTTTTAAATTAGTTAATTGGAAGTTGGTTGTTTGAAAGGAGATAGGAATGAAGAATCATCGATTTTATCTGCTTACAAGTTTTGACTTTAGGGCTTCCTAAAAGTATGGAGCTTCCTCAAAAAATTAAAAATATATCTGCCAAACCTATCTATGAAGCAGAAACAGACTCAGAGAACAGACTTGTGGTTGCCAAGGGGGAGGCGGGGTGAAGGAGGGATGGATTGGGAGTTTGGGATTAGTAGATGCAAACTGTTATATATAGGATGGATAAACAAGATCCTACTGTATAGCACAGGGAACTATATTCAGTATCGTGTGATAAACCATAATGGAAAAGAATATGAAAAAGAATATATATATGTATAACTGAATCACTTTGCTGTAGAAGAAATTTTGCTTCACAGAGATTAACACATTGTAAATCAACTATACTTCAATAAAATTTTAAATAAATAAATAAATAAAATCTTTTTCATAAAGTCCAGTTTTCTTTTTTGCAACTTATTTTTCCTCAAAAAGTTAACTGTCTTTACTTTTCCTATTAATACCTTTCCCACCTATTTGAACCAATATCATTCAATTGTTTTACAAACACTGACAAAGCTCTTATCTTGTGCCTCATTCTGGGAATATAAAGATGGAGAAGAAACCATTTTTTTGTCTACAAGCAGTTTATAATCTAGGAGAGAGACAGATTTATAAGTCAATAACATATAACAAATAGGGTGTCATGGGTGCTACCAGAGAATTATAAAGGTGAAGGGGAGAGAAAGGCAGGAGTGGTCACTTCTTGAGCAGATAAGAGTCAGAATTCTAAGAATCTGAGTCGTTAACATCAGACAGCTTCTCCAGAACTAGCAGTTTCTGGTTTGAGTGTATCTTCGAGGGGCTCATTCAGATGTGTCTGCCCTTAGTTAACTGCATATGTCATAAACTCTTCAGTTAAAGATTTGTTAGCTGGGGAGAGTCTTTGTGTTTTCAGTGATGACAGATATGTTAGTCATTGCCTATCATGTTGATCTCTGGTTTATGGGAAGATAGCCAAAGAGGAAATTTAATTTCCCAGTTTCCTTCAGGGTCAATGGGAAATCACTCACTTTTCTGCCTTTTGGCCACGTGGCTCCCCTGACACACTTTTGTACACAACACTAGCAGGTAAGCAGGCATCTACTCGTGATCACCAGCTTCTGAATTCACTCCCTCAACTTTTAGCTAAATATGGATGAAATTTAAAATTCAGTGACTTCTTATATCAACTAGTGTTTCCGAACTGCAGACTGCGACTCATTAATAGGTTATGAAATCAATTCAGTGGGTCTTCATCAGCTTTTTAAACAAGAAGTAGAATAGAAAAAGAAAACAGAATAGAAAAATCAGAATTCATTTCACCCAGTAAGATAAAAATCATTCGGTGAAACTTTTCTTCCGGTTTTGCGTGGGTGTAGTCACAACGTAAAATGTATTTCTTACCGTGTCACAGGGAGAAAGTTAAGCCACTGAACTAGATTCTAATCCTCATAAAGGCACTTATTAGCCATCTAGCAAATATTTGTCGAATTGACCGAATGTGTATGTGTGTTTGTGGATTTACTCAACAAATATTAAGTCTGCATGTGTCAGTATGATACTGACCATTGCAACCCTTTATTTAAATTTTGTAAAAATGAAGGACAAGAGCAGGTTTTCAAAGGTTAATCAGATTCAGTAAATGCTCTTTTTTTAGGGAAAAATCGATCTATTTACCAGGACTGCTTTATAACCTTTAATCTGGCTTAACCCCCCACCTGCTGTATAAAACAGACCCTAAGGTCTCTAAACGATGTTCAGAAACAGATCTTATGAAAGTGTGAAGCCCATGGGTCCTTAGTAAACAGAGCCTTCAGATCCTTATCTGTCTACTGCTGGTCCAAACCCCTCCCTCACAGTCAACCCGAGCAGGTGGGCACAAGTGTCCTTGCCCCCAGCATAGAGGTCGTCACAGGTGCCTGTCCCTAGTTCCTTTATCAGGCCTTGGGTGCTGAGTGCTGATCTTTCCTGGCTATGGCGGACCCCACCCCACCGGCACTGCCACCGGAGGTTGGGCTCTTCCTGGAAGCCATGTTCTCACTGTCCAGGACTATCACGATTCTCAGCACCCATGAGGGTCACGTGCTGTACCCAGCTCGCCAGATCTGGGCCAAGCTAAAAGGCGCCGGCACCATCCCAACGACTCTTCTGTTCTTCCATCTCCCTGCCTGCGTGGGGTAGATTGTCCTACGAATTCTCAGGTTCTCTGCCTGCGGGTGCACAGTGGGTGGAGGGAGTGCTGGGAGCGGGCTGCGGGGTGAGGAGTCGTGGCAGAGGCATCCGGTGAAGAATGCAGTTGGTGACTAAGACTCAGCCTCCGACCGCTTGCAGCCTGGTGGAGGGCAGGGTACCATGATGGTCCACAGATAACCTGAGCAACCAGGGTATTGGGCAAGACTCTCAGAGATCCCCTCCTCCCTCACCCTCCCTACTCCAAAGTAGAGCGCACCACCTGCGCCCCGGTAGCAGGGACCAGGGCTCTAAGGTTTCACAGCGCCGCCACGACATGTGTGCGAGTGCTTCCTGGAGCAGGGGCTTATCACCTCCCCAGGCCCCACCCCTGAAGGTCAGGCACGCTCCTATCAACTAAGCTCCAAAGCTTGGGCAACCCTTATGAAAGTCCACCCTGGGTCAGTTAGGTTCTGAACAACCTTTGCTGCTTTTCTGAGCTTTCTGAAACTCCCTGGCAAACAGGCAAAGTGTGAATGTTTTCACAGTGAGCAGTCAACATTCTGAGAGTCCTCTTTGCCTCTGACCTGCACCAGATGTACCTTATGCTGAAGCTGAGTGGGTTTGCAGGTGTGTCTCAGCCTTGTTCCCAGTCAAACCCTTGGCTGTGGGCTGGTTCCCCTTCCTCTCTGCCAAGACTTCCCCAGGCCCCGGGACGCCAGGGACATCTGTTGCCTCTGTTGCCTGCCTCTCATGTGAGGCCATTCCTATCCTGAGTCAGGAAAAGAGCATCCCGGTCAACAGGCAGCCAGGGCTGAACTGTCTTGTCTTACAAATTCTCCCAGTGTCTCGTCATTGTGGACACTCCCTAGTTTGTTCTGTGCAGAGAGTCCAGAGCCCTCTAGATTTCTGTGGGGAGCACAGATGTGGCTCCAGAGGGACGGAACACCAAAGATCGCTACCCAGACAGAATCTGCAGTGGGGTCCATTTCTGTGCCCTTGGTCCCAAATCCAAACATCCCAGCAGCCTTGTCTGTCTCTTAGTACAACCCAGAGTCCCAGCATCCCAAGGAGGACAACTAATGAATAGAGCAACACAAAAAATTAAATAGACTCTCTGAAACTCCCTTAAGGAGCTCCTCCTCAGAAACTGAAGAGAAATTCACTATCATTCCTGTGTGATCTGGAAGATCAATTACATTCCAGAATCTTCTTCTAATTAAAAAAAGCCAGTGGGCTTCCCTGTTGGCACAGTGGTTGAGAGTCCGCCTGAGGATGCAGGAGACGCGGGTTCGTGCCCCGGTCCGGGAAGATCCCACATGCCGCAGAGCGGCTGGGCCCGTGAGCCATGGCCGCTGAGCCTGCGCGTCTGGAGCCCATGCTCCGCAACGGGAGAGGCCACAGCAGGGAGAGGCACATGTACTGCAAAAAAAAAAAAAAGCCAGCAACCAGCAAAGAGTTTTTAGGCTGTCAGTTGTCTAGTTTTTGGCACTGCAGCAAAATGGCTAAATCTAGATCTGAATCAATTATACCCCAATAAAAGTTTTTTAAAAATTAAAAAAAAATACTATACTAATTAAAAATAAAATCTAGATCTGGGATCAAATCCCAGCTTTGACACTTAAAACCACTTAACCCTCTAAGCCTCAGTTTCTCTGTCTATAAAATAGAGATAATTCTACAGCTTACCACATTAGGTTGTTATGAGGATTGATTGAGAGAACCTATCTTTTTTTTTTTGGCCTCACAGCACATGGGATCTTAGTTCCTGGACCAGGAATCGAACCTGTGCCCCCTGCAGTGGAAGCACAGAGTTCTAACCACTGGCCTGCCAGGGAATACCCAAGAGAAACTATCTTAAGTATAGAGTATAGTATCTGGCACATAGGAAACAATAAATGTTAATTATTGTTTTTACAATTATTAGCAATTAAGAGAACTGGTAAAAGAGTAGGATAAGGTAATTAAGACTAAGACAAACGATAGAGAGTTTATAGACCAGGCTCCTTACGTCAAGGTAGAAATTAAATTGATTATATTTCAATGTAACCTACTTGTTTGCTTGTCCACATGACAATGCATTAGAGACACAGCACATAGTACAGTGGAAAGAACATGGACTTCGGAGTCAGACTGTGCTCACATCCCTTTCTTCTACCACCTGAGAGATTTGGGCAAATTATCTAACCTGTCTAAGTCTCAGTTTACTCATCTACAAAATGGAGTAATAATAATTAACTTGCAGGATTGTGCTGATGATTTAAAAAGCCTCCTCTCATCCCCAGCTCTCCCAGGCTGGCAGCCCCTCCCATGGGCACAAACAATTCTTACCCTGTGGGAGCCCGTATCACATTGTACCATATTATCTCCCCCACTATAATGTAAATGTCTCGATTGGAGCGAGTCTATTTTGTTTGTCTTTCAATCTCTGGTATTTAGTGAGGTCCTTGGACATAGCTGGTGCCCAGCAAAAGCTTGCCAGCTGACTGAATGAATTACTGAAAATGGCAGAAAAATAGAGTTGATAGGAAAAATGACCCATGTTTACTACCCATATTCCAGGAACAACCTTAGTAGCTATATCATAAGCTAACTGTGTTGTATGCTGTATGAGATTTTCTCACTGTAGTAGATGTACTTTGATTTATGTTTCATCCAAATCTTCATGATAAGTGGTATTATAATGCATGCCACCATATCCCTGTGTCCTCTGGGTTCTTTGTTATCTGACCTTGCTTCTAAACATTCCTCCGAATGGAAATCTTTTCTTAAATTTCATTACGCAAATAACACATGGTCACACAAAAAATCGCAAGTCTGGATAAGCTAAACTAAAAAGAAACCTAAAACACTCCAAATTCTACCACCAAATAATTATTGTTAACATTTTGGATAGAGCCTTCTGAAATTTTTTTTACACAGCTTTCTTGAATTATAATTCTCATATTGTATTAGTTTGCTAGAGCAAGATATGAGTCAGGGTTCTCCAGAGAAACAGAATGGGATGTGTGTGTGTGCATGTGTGTGTATGTGAGAGAGAGAGAAAAAAAAAGAGACAGAGAGAGAGAGATTTATTGATTAATTTTAAGGAATTGTCTCACACGATTGTGGAGATGCAAGTCTGAAATCTGCAGGGTAGGCCAGCAGGCTGGAAACCCAGGGAAGAATTGCAGCCCAAATGCAGGATTCCAGCAGAATTCCTTCTTGCTCAGGGGAGGTCAGTCTTTGTTCTATTAAGGCCTTGATTGATTGGATGAGACTCACCCACATTAGGCAGGGTAAACAGCTTTACTCAAAGTCCATGATTGAAATATTAATCTCATTCAAAAACACTTTCTCAGAAAGTCCAAAATAATGTTTGACCAAATATATGGGCACTGGTTGTCCAGCCAAGTTGACACTTAGAAGTAACGATTGCAGGTGGCCATGACAAAATACAATAGAGTGGGTGGCTTAAACAATAGGAATTACTTTCTCACAATTCTGGAAGGTACAAGTCCAAGATCAAGGTGTTGGCAGGGTTGGTTTCTTCTGAGGCCTCTCTCCTTGGCTTATAGATGACCATCTTCTCCCTGTGTCTCCACATGGTCTTTCCTCTGTGTGTCTGTGTCTTAATCTCCTCTTCTTAAAAAGACACCAGTCATATTCGACTAGGGTTCATCCTAATGACCTTCATTTTAACTGAATTGCCTCTTTAAAGACCCTCTCTCCAAATATAGTCACATACTGAAGTACTGGAGGTTAAGACCTCAACAAATGGATTTTGAGGGGAACATAATTCAGTCCATAACAGTACCATTCTGAAACCGAGCAGGAGTAGGGCCCTCCCAGTACAAAAGCCTTCTGTGTCCCCTGTTTCTTTTTTTTTATTAAATAGTTTTAGTTAGCAATAAATGCTCGTTATATAATATTCAAAAAACAGAAGAAAATTAAAAAGACAATAATCGTACCCAGAAACATACTAGAAAATTTTAACAGCTGTGCAGAAATAGCTTTCTTGGGGATTTCCCTGGTGATCCAGTGGTTAAGAATCTGCCTTCCAACACAGAGGACGCGGGTTTAATCCCTGGTCGGGGAACTAAGATCCCACATGTCATGGGGCAACTAAGCCTGTGCGCCGCGACTACTGAGCCCGCATGCCACAACTAGAGAGCCTGTGTGTCACAACTACAGAGTCCACGTGCTCTGGAGCCCACGAGCCACAACTACACTGAAGCCTGCATGCCGCAACTAAGACCCAAGGCAGCCAAAAGTAAATAAATAAATAAATGTTAAAAAATACTTTTTTTGCTTAACTGCTTTTCCTTTGTTTCTGCATTCCCTCACTTTCCTAATTAGTAACTGATGTGTCTTTGGAACTAGGGGAAGGCCTAGGAGACTAAAGCCTTTTTGCTACAAACAAGAAACAGATGGGCTTTTGTACCTGGGAAGGCCCTGCAGGGTCTTGCTTGGCTTCACAACCAACACCACAATGAAATATAGAACATTTTTATCACCCCCAAAAGATTTCCCACACCCATTACCAGTCACTTTCCATTTGCCACCCCCAGTTTGAGGAAACTGAGGTCTGGAGATTAGTCCAGGGCCAGAATCCAGCTGAGAAAAACCACAGGGCTTCCTCCAGGGAGGAATTTGAGATACTGATAGACAGTATAACTTGTTCAGTTATACTAATTTTTTTGTGTCAAAATAAGAATTAATATCCCAAGAATCTTCCCCTCTGTCAATAAATCCTATGGCTATCCCAACTGTATGACTGCGCTGCTAGATATCTGCTTCCTGTACTTTGGTTCATCAGCATGCTACAGCCTTCTACGCATGCATCCTGTTTATTCCCCCTTGGAAGTAGGTACAAAGTGCCCTTCTGAGGGAGTGAAGGGCTATCCAAGTCAAAAGCACTTGCTTTCCCACACACACCAAGGGTTTAGCTCATAACATGAATGTCAGCAAAAAAACATGATATTTATTGTTCAGAAGTGCTTCCACAGTATCCCCACTTGGAAAAGACAAACCACTTAGTTTTATTTACATTCTTTAGAAAGGACGTTGGAAAATGCCACGATAAGTTATGTCATGGGTTATACAGTTTTCTGGTTGAAAAATAAAGCACAAGGGGGGGAATTTCCCTTCTAATTTTATACGTCCCTAGGATGCTGGTTTCTTTAGACTTTTTGTTACTTTTACTGACTAAAGTGACTTTAAGCACAGCACTTAGCAGCCACCATAAATTTCAAACATTATCACTGTGCAGTTTGAAGATGCCCACCCAGTACACTACTGTTTTGTAAAACAAATAAGTAAAATTATTCTGGGGTGCTGGGGTTTCTGTAAAAGAAAGCATGGTAGGAGACAAGCTACAAGGGTTCAAAAACACTGTCCACAGCATGGTGGGGTGGGGGTAGATACTGGGTTGCAAAATAGCGTAATAAACCTAGAATCGCCTATGGTTTAATGGCTGACTACAGCCTCCTGCTAGGGTCAAATTCCTATCAGTGAGAGAGGCTTATAGCCACTTGCTTGGACTTTGCTTTGCAGTGCAAAGATATTCCAGTCCTAAAATCTGGGAACTGGCCCAGCAGCACTTCTTGAGAATCAAAAGTCAGAGCATGGTCAAAGTTGCTACTATACTCCTGTTTCAGTTCATGCCCCTTCTGGCTTGACAAGCCAGTCCACACCCATATTTCCAGCTCTTCAGGTCCAAGAATAAAACCAGAAATGTCCACCATCCTCAACGGAGAAAAAGACAGGGATGCTGCAAATGTACACACCTCTGCCCAGTCGGATACCTCTCTCTCAGCCGAAACACAGACAGAGATTGTCCATTTTTGAGAGGTAGTCAAAAAAGGATAATCCAGAATTTACATACAGATTATGTTCTTGATTCTCTATGATGTAATTATCTATTAAGAATAAAATAGGAAGCTACCATCAACAGCATTAATTGGCTTTCAGATGAACTCATTGAAATAGGAATCCTGAAAATACAGACAGATTCAGGTCAACAAGGAGAAGCAAGAAGTACCAGGGCCCATGGTTTCTCCCTTTCAGTTTAGGGAAAAGTCTTCTTTCCCAACTTCCCTAGCTTTGTCTAATGACATCAGCAATTTCTCAATCACTTAAAATTCCAAAAGAAGCACCTTTGACTCACTCTTCTCTTTTACATTTCTAGGCATTATTTCCTTGAAAAGTCTCACATCCTCCCTTCTTCTGTCCTCAGCCAGGGCAGGTCCTCAGTAACCACACGCAGATCATCACATCTGACTCTAAGCTCCTCTCCATCCCATCTGCTTGATACATCCGTGCCGGATATCCCTGAAATGCCATCTTCATTGAGTCATTCCTCAGCACAAACACATCGAATGGCAGCCCCCTGGCACCTCCAACATCAGTCTGTAATCCCCTACCAGGTTTTTGGAGTCCTTTGTAAATGAGATTCCTCCACTAGACTTTCAACTCCTAGGTGGCAAGGCTGGTCTTGATGATCCCCCATTGTAACACAGAGTAGGCAGGGAGTAAATTCACCAAATGAACCAACAACAACCCCTGAAGCCCACGGAGCAGGTCATGTCACTCATTTGATTACATTTACTGGAACAGAGAAGTTAATGAGTGGTGTGGATGTTTTGCTTTTGTACAGGTGAGGAAGCACAGGAAGGGCATTTTGACAGGTCAGTGTTTTGCCTGGTCATGTAAGCTCTTGAGATCCTTCTTGAGTGCAGAATAAAACACAATTATTTCATGACTACTTATAAGCAGTAGTATAGACTCAGAGGAACTGACGTCAAACATTTCTTAAAGTTGACTGCAATATTGTGATTTATAGGAAAAATCTATATTTGGTCTTTATCCACAGTTCCTGGCTCACAGCTCCCAAAACCCCCGGAATTTCCTGAACGATCAGAGCAATGGGATGTTTGGCTTCTTGTCCTCTGTTCCTGAAAATACTTCAGGGAAGGTGACCTTTGGATCCCACCCAAGGGTGGGGCTGGTTGCCAGGAGAACTGACCCCATGTTTAGAGGGTTAGAACTTTCAGTCCTACCCCCCACCTCCCATTCCTCATTTCTGGGGAGCATGGAGGGGCTTGAGGTTGAATCCATTGCCTTTAGCCAATGATTTAGTCAATCATGACTATGTAATGAAGCCTCCATAAGCACCCAAAAAGGACAGCTTCTTGGTCCTTTTTGGAGAGCTTTCATGTTGGGAAGAAGAAGGCTTCTGTGTGCCCTTGAGTCAGGCCCCAAGCACATCAAGGACAGAAGCTCCTTTGTGGGGAACCTCTCCCTATGTATCTCCTCATCTGGCTGTTGATTCATGCCCTTTAATATCCTTTTATAATAAACTGGTAATCTAGCAAGTAAAATGTTTCTCTGAGTTTTGAAAGCCGTTCTAGCAAATTAATTGAACCCAAGGAGGGGGTCAGTCAGAAGCACAGGTAACAGCCTGGACTTGCTCTTGGCCTCTGAAGTGGAGGGTGGTCTTGTGGGACTGAGCACTTAACCTGTGGAATCTGATTCTATCTCCAGGTAGAGAGTGTCAGACTGAGTTGAATTGTAGGACACCCAGCTGGCATCCGAGAATTGGACGTGGGAAAGCTTCCATGGACACAGGTTGGAATTGGGTCCAGGAGCCCTTTTCATTTACTGTACATAATTTGAGGTTATGATAAATACCCTGTATGACAAAGGCACATTGTTTTGTTTGATCACATACACTCACACGCAAGGCAGATACACTATAAATAGAGCCACTTGAAAATATAAAAACAAAAGGACACATAACTGGGGCAGTCACTTGACATTTCTGGACCTCAGATTCCTGATCTGTAAAATGAGGAGGTTGTACAAACCAGATGATCTCTGTGTTCCCTTCAAATTCTGATATTATTTTATTCCGTATTCTAGAAAACCATCCTCTGCTTCTTAAATTAGCAAGTTTATTAGTTTGAGCATTTAGTTTTAAGAGTACACAGGCCAGTGTACATGAACGTGGTTAAGTGTATGCATTTGGTATAATACAGATAGAATGTTCCATTTCTACATGTTTAAATTGTCTCCAGTTTTCAAGGCTTAATGCAAATGTCCCCCGCTCCAGGAAGTCTTCCCCACCCCTTCCAGCCAGAAGCAATCTGCCCTCTTTTGAACTTCCTCAGTTTTGTTTCACCCTATTTTATTGCACTTTCCAGTTTCTTCCACCTTCCAGCACCAATATTATGGTAAAGGATGTAAAAAATCTTATTTCTCTACTCAGTTGTAAAGTCCTTGGTGTCAAGAATGAAGTCTTTGGACTTCATGTGTAGCCAGGCACATTTAGCAGAGGATCCTACAGGAGATGGATTCTCAGTAAATTGAGGGAAGAATGAAGCAAGGGAAGGAAAAAAAGAAAAAAAAGACGTGTGTTACTTAAAGGAGAGGACTTAGAGGAGAAGTGCTTTAAGGGAGTATTCAGGAGAAAGTGAAGAAGCAGAAAAGAAAAGAGAGCTGGGTTAAAAAGCCGGCTGATGAATGAAAGAGATTATGTCTAAACAAACAAGGGGCAGATAGAGGAGGGAGAGGGATGCATATGAGAACGTTTTCTTTATGGAAGATGCTTTGCTTCATAGCCTTTCCTTCTTCTCTCTCCTGTTGCATTTCAAGTCCACTTGTTGAATGTGTTTACCTGCTACCGGAAAGAAGTCAGAGCTAGCCGTGCATATGCAATAATTGCAGACAGGCTTGCACTCTAAGAAGGCACGTTAATTCCTTCTCTAGGATATAAGCTCTATCCCTCTGAAGGCAGTCAGCTGACTGACTTAGTCAGGAACTTTTCTCCACTGCAAATCAGCAGATTCGTTCCTACAGTGAAGTCACTGGAACATCTTATTCAGCCAAATCATTTCTTCTTCGGCAAAGCTATGCCAGCTCTCACAGTGCCAGGCGGCTCCTCCCTCACCCAGGACATTGTCTTGATAAAGCAACTTAGCCTGAGTCAGCAGGGTCATGGGGCAGAACCCTCTGTCTTAGATAAGAGGCATATCACCCATATACTGCCTATCTGACCATCCTTCCCAACTCAGAGCTTATTTTCATTTTATGCTAGCTTTGTTCCAACCATTGAGCCCCGTCAGTCCAGGTCTGGCTCCCCACGACTAGACTATCTTCATAGAGCCAGCACGTCAGACTCGAGGGTTCAAAATAGAACACTTTGCCTTTCCACACATCAAGCTTGCTTTTCTTTCTGATTCCTCAACCCTTGATAAACATCTCTCTCCCAGGTCAGGAAGCCTCCAGACCTTTCTACTAAGCAGCCCTTGGGGTTGCTTAGGCTTAGGCTGACCTGTGGCCGGCCAAACAATACCCACTTGTCATGCCAAATGAGGAAAGAAATGTTATGGAAGAGGCAAAAGGCTTTCAGCCCTCAAGATCTGCAGCTCAGCAGGAACTTGATGGGAAAGGTGCTTCTCTTACTCCTGTTATTGTGGGTTCCCCCATGGCCAACAAAGAAGAAAAGAGTTTACTTGAACTGGAAGTAGATTTGGATAATTTGGAATTATTAGAAGATATTGATACAACAGATATCAACCTGGATGAAGATATTTTGGATGACTGAATAATGTTTCCCATTTACTCAACTAAACAGATCATTATTATGGACAGGTATTGATCATCACCCTGACCACAGTGCTTTGGACTCTGAGAAACTCCTTAGATAGGAACAGGATGGGAAAGGTGCTTCTCTTACTCCTGTTATTGTGGGTTCCCCCATGGCCAACAAAGAAGAAAAGAGTTTACTTGAACTGGAAGTAGATTTGGATAATTTGGAATTAGAAGATATTGACACAACAGATATCAACCTGGATTAAGACATTTTGGATGACTGAATAATGCTTCCCATTTACTCAACTAAACAGATCCTTATTATGGACAGGTATGGATCGTCACCCTGACCACAGTGCTTTGGACTCTGAGAAACTCCTTAGATTTTTATATGTAGATACTGTGGTCCACTGAGAGTACAATACCCTCCTATTCGGAGGAGTTTATGTGTAGCATCTAAATCACAATGTTTCCTTGTTAACTAAGACTGCTGTGGGCTTTGATTTTTTTCACACTGTCATTAGACTGTATCTCATAAAATCGTTTGAATTTAAAAAAAACAAACAAAACCCTTAACTCTTTATCTCTTAGCCTAATGAAATGCCAGGATCTCCATCCATCTTTGCTACAAAGTCCGGGGATGAAGCCAGAGTTCCCCTCCTTATCCAAAAGTGGCCACCAAAGCCAAAATTAAGTCAAAAAACCCCTAATCAAACCTATTGTATAGCACAGGGAACTATACTTAGTATCTTGTAATAACTTACAATGGAAAAGAATCTGAAAAAAGAATATAGATAGATATAATTGAATCACTTTACTGTACATCTGAAACTAACACATTATAAATGAACTATATTACAATAAAAATTTTTAAAAAAGATAATGAGGACTAGTCACACCACACACACACAAAAAAAAACCAAACTTAATCACTTTTCCTAGGAAGGGTTTTATAGCCACTCCCATGGCACAGGAAACAGTAGTTCTCTATACACAGTGCATCGTTTACAGTGTTCAAAAGGTCACAGCCTTAGGCGGCTTCCAGACTCTGTTTCCAGAGGCAAAGCCTATCAAAGCTCACTACTCCACCTGCTCTGGCCGGACCTTCACCCCAAGAGTGGGAAATGCTCACAGAACGGTTGAGCTGCCTGCTATCAAGTAGTTGGTTTGCATTTCTAACATTCTCCTGTTCCTGAGATCTGACCAAAGAATGATCACTTTCCATTTCCTTACATTTTTTTTTAACCAACGACGCTTTTTTTTTTTTTTTTTTTTGGGAGTCTTCGTTGTTGTGCATGGGCTTTTCTCTAGTTGTGCTAGCGGGGGCTACCCTTCACTGCGGTGCGCGGGCTTCTCATTGCGGTGGCTTCTCTTGTTGCGGAGCACGGGCTCTAGGCGCGCGGGCTCAGTAGTTGTGGCTCACGGGCTTCAGCGTGCAGGCTCAGTAGTTGGGGTGCACGGGTTTAGTTTCTCCACAGCATGTGGGATCTTCCCGGACCAGGGCTCAAACCCGTGTCCCCTGCATTGGCAGGTGGATTCTTAACCACTGCGCCACCAGCAAAGCCCTCGTCTTTGTTTTTTAAATAATAATTTGTTTTTGTTAAATAAGTTAAAGGCTAAATTATTTAACTTCAAGGTCCTGCAAATCATCTTGTGCCTGTCCCTCTCACCCCGTCATCTTGGTATCAATCAAACAGTCCTCTGTCAAAGTCTCCTTCTTTGGCGTCATCATACACCCTGAATACTCTTTCTTCACTTTGCCCGTTTTCTGCTCAGCTTCAGGCCTCAGCTTTAATGTCATTTCCCCAGGAAAGCCTTCACTGATTCCTAAGCCAGATTCCCTCCCCCTATTAAACACTCTCTGGCACTTTGTGCTTATCTCTTTGGAGAACTTATCTCAATTATAAAATTGTATGACTCGTTTCATGTCTGTTTCTCCCACTTAGTAGATTGTAAGCTCCATGAAGGCAAGAACTAGGCTTATCTTGCAGCCTTAGTGCCTGGCTTGATAATTTACAGATTTGTCCTTGCTACAGTTTGCTGAATGAATGTTAATTAATGTTTGAATTAAAATTAATGAGCTTTCCTTTACTTTTGTCTCTATATGAGATGATGGATGTTCATTAAACTTATTGTGGTAATCATTTCATGATATATGTAAGTCCAGACATTATGATGAATACCTTAAACTTGTACAGTACTGTATGTCAATTATATCTCAATAAAACTGGAAGAAAAAAATATGATACAATTAAATTAAATTAATGAGTTTCCTCACCCCTATCCCAGATGGGTTAGGTGTGTCTTCTCTGTGTCCCCATTATACATTGTAATGCTCCTTCTATTACTGTACTGACATAATTACCTGCAGATGTGTCTGCTTCCCACCTCTCTTCACTCTGCAGTCCTTCACCTGCCCTGACACCTCCGTCACCTGAACCCTCCTTGAGGGTGGGGACAACCAAATGTTTGTTTGAAACCAAGTAGGCACTCAAAAAATGTTTACTGAATGAATGGAGCCTTTTGGGGGAAAAAGAACAGGATCAAAGGTGAAAACTCAGCATAAGACCCAGATTTGTGGGTCATCTCAATGGGTTACATTTAGGATTGAACCTTGGGGGTCACCCTTCATTATAGAGCAGGAGGAAGAGGAGATGGCAAAGGTGAGGCCAGAGATCCAGAGGAGTATTGTGCCAGGGACAACAAAGAGAGTTTCAAGAAGGAAGGACAAGTCCATTGGGACAAATTTTGCTGAAAGAATAAGGAAGTGGGCTTCCCTGGTGGCGCAGTGGTTGAGGGTCCGCCTGCCGATGCAGGGGACACGGGTTCGTGCCCCAGTCCGGGAAGATCCCACATGCCGCAGAGCGGCTGCACCCGTGAGCCATGGCCGCTGAGCCTGCGCGTCCGGAGCCTGTGCTCCGCAGCGGGAGAGGCCACAACAGTGAGAGGCCCGCGTACCGCAGAACAAACAAACAAACAAAAAGAATAAGGAAGTTGAGGACTAAAAATATATGGTTGAATTCTACTTAAAAAAAGGAAGTTTTGCACAGTTTTAAAAAAGATTTGTGGAGATGGAAGCCAGATTGTATGAAATGAAGAAGGGAACGTTTTCACAGGAGAGAGCAGAGACGTAGGCTGTTTGTTGAAAGGGCTTGGCAGCATGGAGGCGAGTCCAGCTCCCCTATTTGGACAGAGTAAAATGAGCTCCAAGATATACAGACTGCCAACAAACACATGAAAGAATGCTCAATATCATTAATCATTAGGGAAATGCAAATCAAAACTACAACTACACCAGTCAGAATGGCCATCATCAAAAAATCTACAAACAATAAATGCTGGAGAGGGTGTGGAGAAAAGGGACCATTCTTGCACTGCTGGTGGGAATGTAAATTGGTACAGCCACTGTGGAGAACAGTATGGAGGTTCCTTAAAAAAACTACAAATAGAACTACCATATGACCCAGCAATCCCACTACTGGGCATATACCCTGAGAAAACCATAGTTCAAAAAGAGTCATGTACCAAAATGTTCATTGCAGCTCTATTTACAATAGCCAGGAGATGGAAACAACCTAAGTGTCCATCATCGGATGAATGGATAAAGAAGATGTGACACATATATACAATGGAATATTACTCAGCCATAAAAAGAAACGAAATTGAGTTATTTGTAGTGAGGTGGATAGACCTAGAGTCTGTCATACAGAGTGAAGTAAGTCAGAAAGAGAAAGACAAATTCGTATGCTAACACATATATATGGAATTTAAGAAAAAAAATGTCATGAAGAACCTAGGAGTAAGACAGGAATAAAGACACAGACCTACTAGAGAATGGACTTGAGGATATGGGGAGGGGGAAGGGTAAGCTGTGACAAAGCGAGAAAGTGGCATGGACATATATACACTACCAAATGTAAAATAGGTAGCTATTGGGAAGCAGCCGCATAGCACAGGGAGATCAGCTTGGTGGTTTGTGACCACCTAGAAGGGTGGGATAGGGAGGGTGGGAGGGAGGGAGGCGCAAGAGGGAAGAGATATGGGGACATATATATATGTATAACTGATTCACTTTGTTATAAATCAGAAACTAACACACCATTGTAAAGCAATTATACTCCAATAAAGATGTTAGAAATACAAAAAAGTGAGCTCCAGAATGTTCCTTGTCACATTTTCTTCTAACTTCTCCTTTCTCCCCTAATAAGTACAGAATGGGCTGAATTCATGACAGAGAGTTCAATTTCCATTTTCTCACTGTTGGCAAATAATGCTTATTGAATGTTATTTTCACAGTTGGCATGAAATAACATTCTATCCCTTCCCCAAACTTACATAAGGACTACTGCTGCTTTTCATGTCTATTAAGAAAATGTGAATGAAATCTAAAAAAGTAAAAATCATTTTTCTTCACAAAAGGTGCTAAAATATATTTTTCTACCAAGAAAAAAGAATTGAAAATGCTTTTTAAAAAAATCTTCATGGAAGCTTTCGAAAATATATTCCAGAGCAATTACTCCAAGAGTAAGAATGTCAGGAATAAATTACTTTCTTAATACGTCAAACAATACGTGCCTCTGGCACAGGGAGAGACATGAACAAATTCATCTTAACAAAGAACAGATGATGACTAGCAGAAGTGTCCTAAATTACAGACCTTGGAGACTGGGAACTTTGGCCAGCTTTCAACTTGAAAGCAACCTCTGCAATGCTAGCCAGGTAAATCTGCATTTGTGTCATAATTCTGAGTCACCAGACTACAGGAAAACCCAGGTAATATTGTCCCAAGCAACGCTCAACAAATTAAAATGGAGTAAAATTTACTGAAAGTCACAAAAGACCTTTTGACAGAGAATGTTTCCACATAACCTTGAAATTGGAGCTCTGACAAAAGAAATTGCTACAGGAAGCTATCTTCCAGTATTGAAAGTTGAACTCGTAAATTGCCAACAGGTTGAACGAGGTTCTTAGCTGAACTTGAACCAAAACAGCCTAGTACAGGGGGGTTCTTAACCATAGGTAGTTTCTGAACTTGGACTAAGAAAAATGTATTTATTCTCACTAATCTCTACCTGGAATTTAGCATTTTCTTCAATTATGGATGTAGGTAACAAACTGCTACGATTATAGAAACCATGAATTTTCGTATCACCTTCCAGTTGTTGCAGGTACTGTGTAATATCATTTATACTCATCTTTACTAGTTATTAGAACCATCGTTAGATTTTTATTTAATGCAATATAAAGTAGCATATGTATTATTATACCCGAAATTTGAGGTTTAAAATATTTTGATAACTTTATTTCATTATAATTGGATTCTTCAGTTATTCTATGTATTTTATTTTATGCATTTAAGAAAACATCCTGAGGAGTCTGTAGGCTTCAACAGACTGTCAATGGTGTCCATGGCACACAAAAGATTAAATACCCCGATCTGGTATTTTATGAATAAAGCTTATGGTTCATCATTTCTAATTGCAGGCACAAAGATATGAACAACAGATTCTGTTTGGACCATTTGGTGCCCTTAGTAAGTTAGAATCCAGATATAATTTTTTCAAGGTTGCATTGTTTAGGACTAATCATTTATTCCATGTTGTTCTATGCAACTTAATTTTGGTTCAAGTGTAAGAAAGGAAAGATATTCTACTTCCCTTTGGATGCCTGTTAAAACAGAATGCTCCCTATTAATTGCTGGAGCTGGTGCCGACCCCAACATGAACCATCAGAATTGAATCAAACCTCCAGGGAGGTCCCGGGGTCCCCCAGACATTCCTAAGATAACCAATGGCCATGGAAATAACATCTAGAATTCCCAGCCAAGGAATGCAGATTGGTGTAGGAGGTGATTCATTTTGGGAAGCATTTCAGAGTGCTAGTCAATCTAAGGTCAAAGAGCACTGGGAGGAGAGGCACACCAGGTTTCCTTTGTAGTTAGACCACATCTTGTTGATGTAAAAAATACGAAATAGTCAACTTAGTGTCAGAGCTGTTCTAGGGTTCTGATATTCTATGCACCAAGAACCCACCATTTATTGCTCAGTAGGAAACTATATTGGATAATCAAACTCAAGTTATCAATTCAGGTTCTTCTGTAGCTACTCTCTTGGCCAGAGAAATCTTGAACACTTTATAGAAAAATGTCCCTGTATTGCCCCCAAGAGATAGAATCTCAGGTAGCTTTTCATCCCACATAGTCAGAGAGCCATGAAGCCTGCTGGGTCTATTAAGGACCTGTATATAAAATTATGCTCAAGATACCAAGAACACTACTTGGATGGTCAAGGCAAACATTCCTGAGATTTTGTTCCTAGACATTATTCAGAGACTTTACATGCATCCTATTCGGTGCAAACATTCCACCTGGTGCCTAGTTCGTAATTACACATCTGGTGAATTAACAATAAAACTGTACTGCTCAAGATTTAAGCATTACATACTCTCAGTGTGAGAAGGAAAGAATAACTGTTTGCCCTGGCATAGGAACCTTTTGAAGGTATAGAAAGTATCATGGGCTTCTTCTTATTCTGTATCTAGAAATAAAAATTCATTCACAGCAACATGAATTCACAGAATCTAGGACTTCAGGAGTCCTCCGTGCTTCTCAAGTGCCAATTTGTGTGGAACCGCCTAAACCTGTTGGATTCTGATGCTGTAGGTCTGGAGTGGGGATCCTGATTTCATTTTTCTAACAAGTTCACCGGTGATACCAATGTTGCTGATCCTGGAGTCCTCCCTTAAGAGCTTACAGATAATGATGGAGCCCGGACTAGGATTTAGAATAAGTAACACCAAGAAGCCTCTGACTCAGGAAGATCTTAGGGGCAGTCTTAGCAAGACCAAATCACTTTGGATCACTAAAAGAAAGAGGTTATTTCCACAATGACATGACATAGTAAATTTTTGCCTTACTCTCTCCAGTATACTTGAAAGTCTTAGAGAAAAATCAAGTGTGATACAATATTATCCATAAACATCAAAATGCTATTTTTCCTTGAGGAGTAAAGGTTCTTCGATTATTAACAAGCCTATGATATTAACCTCTTTGTTCTTCACAAAAATTTCCAGAACTTTCCTTAAAATATTTTGTTAATGAAGACACTGTTTATTATGCTATTAGTTTACTCTTTCAGACAGCCTGCAAAGTTATATTTATTTTAATTATATAAAGAATTGTTAGCACTTTTATGGAGGTAATTATCATCATTAGCACATTATTGTATTTTGGGAATAATGAAAACATTGTTGTTTCTTAATGATAGTACTTACCTTCACCAAATGTCTTTATGTCTCACCCCCAGACTAGGCTGACAAGTTTGTTTTTGCAGAGTGTCTAGCACAAATGCCTTTAGATATACTGTTTACTTTCTCTTGTATTTTTAAAGAGTTTACATTTTTAATAACCCTAATTTACTGAGGGATAATTCCCAGCAGCGCAGTCAGCATTCATTATTCATATTTCCTATTCTAAGGCAGATGGAGTTGTGTAAATCTAAACATGTGATTATGACTTCCCTGGTGGTGCAGTGGCTAAGAATCAGCCTGCCAATGCAGGGGACAGGTGTTCGAGCCCTGGTCTGGGAAGATCCCACATGACGCAGAGCAACTAAGCCCGTGAGCCACAACTACTGAGCCTGCGCTCTAGAGAGAGTGAGCCACAACTACTGAGCCTGCGCTCTAGAGACAGTGAGCCACAACTACTGAGCCCACGTGCCACAATTACTGAAGCCTGTTTACCTAGAGCCCGTGCTCCGCAACAAGAGAAGCCACTGCAATGAGAAGCTCGCGCACCGCAACGAAGAGTAGCCCCCGCTCGCTGCAACTAAAGCCCGCGCACAGCAACGAAGATTCGATGCAGCCAAAAATAAATTAACTTAAAAAAAAATGTGATTAGCACAGTCTGCTTTAGCGATAGATAATGTGCCAACCTAAAACCAATGATCCTGCTCACGTATATTCTCATTACAAAGAGAATGACCTTCCATAATTCTCTGAAACATCAATAATATGGTTTTCCCTTAAGAAAACACATTGTAGTGTTTGGATTAAATCAAGCTGCTCTAGGGAATTACCTGGCGGTCCAGTGGTTAGGACTTGGTGCTTTCACTGCCAGGGCCCGGGTTCAATCCCTGGTTTGGGGAACTAAGATCCCGCAAGCAAAAAAACAAACAAAAAAAAAAAAGAAAGAAAGAAATCAAGCTGCTCTATTTTCATGGCAATTGATACAAAAGTTTTTCCAAGCATCCTTCTTTGATTTTGAGAAAGTGGGCAAATGTGTACCCATCTCGAGACAACTGGCTACACACCTCTTTAAACTTTGCCTAATGAAGTTTTACAGGGAAGTCATGTAGCCAAGTGTGCAGCATCAGCCTGCCCCTTTATAGCTCCTCTCACTTCACAGGTGAACCAGCCCAACCAAAGGCAAACCCAGAGATGGTGGGTGGCCTCAACTCCCAACAGCACAGGACTCACACGGGCTGCTCCACACCCACATGCTTCTTTGTTCAGTGACCTACCCCAATACGTATTTCTTCCTCCTAGTTTCCTGTTGATTTGGGCCTTGGCACCTTGTTTTACCAGATCATCCTTCCAGGAAACGCTTGTGCCTTCTTTCCAGGCTCAGCATTTTTTTGTATTTTCTGCATGGCTATTTTGACAACTCCAGAAGGCCTGGTGAGCTACATTCTGAGCAGCCAAGAATGGTCCCCACCTTTTTCTTAGAGGGTCCAGTGGAGGACACCAAAGAGGAAAGCCTAGAAGAAAGGTATTAGATCCATAACAGTTTCCATGGAGAACATTTGCTCCAAAAGAAACAGCAGTGCACAATACAAATGGTTTATTTTATATATTTACTGGGGTGGATATAAAATTCATGCAGTAACGTGTGTAAATTACATCACTCAAACTTGATGATTTTTTACACATGAATACACTTGTATAGCTAGTGTCCAGACTGAGATATAGAATGTTCCCTTGTGTCTCTTTTCAGCCAACCCCCTTAAAGCTAACCTTTACTGACTTCTATCATCAAAAATTTCTCCTTAAAAGCTAAGTTCTCATAACTCATCCAATCAGTCATTTCTGTGCTCACAGCACCAAGTAAAATGTCATGATCATTTCTCACTCACAATAAATTTAGCTTTTTAAGTGTTGTAATAAACAGTATTTACGTAAAAAAATTTCTGCTTAATCCCAGCAAAACTGAAATTAAGAACTATACGTAGTTATTCCCTAATTTATTTTGCCATAAGAAGGATTGGCTCATAAAAATGGAAGAAGTTCTTGGAGCCAGTTGGGCTTCAGAATTTAGAAACTTTGGGATTTGGGAAAACATTATAAGGAGCATATACTGTATGTTTTATAATATCCTCAATGGGATCTGGGGTAGTGCCACAAAACATTCTTGTTACTGAAGAGAAACATGTAAATATTTACATTATGTTGGAGAAATGAAGACTATAGACAGCCTTGTGACAAATCCTTATTTGTCACCACATAAATTCTGGCTCCACCAAAATTACAAAATCATGGGGGAAAAAAACCTTCTGGATTCCGGAATTACGGATAAGAGTTAGTGAACTTGTAGGTAATACATTATTTAAGGAACTTTTCTACTTAAGTCAAGATTTGCTCTTGTGCTCTTCCACAGAGCTTTCTAGGTAACCCAAGTTTAAGAGGTAATCGCTTCTGGGAGTATGTCTCTATTTGCCAGATGAGACGCTGCCTGATTCATGAATAAAGCCAATTAAATCTTCAAATTTACTCAGTTAAATTTTGTTTTTTAACAGATTGGAGACAGTGATGGGCTCCAAAGTGAATTTCCGACATTTGGGGACAATGAGAAACACAGGTATGGCACCCAAGAACTCTTTGAATTCATTGTCTTGCTTTCTCATCATTTCTGAGGGTTGTTGAATGAAAACTTATTTCCTGGTATAGAGGAAACCGGTCAGCAGTTGGGGAGAGAGGCTGAGTGCAGGGGTGCAATGGTTATCCTCAGCAGCTTCTCACCCTAGCAACCTGCCTATCTCTCCCACCATCACACAAAGTTAGCCCTGCACCCATGACCTCTGTCCAATCACATGGACACGGGACGGAATAGACATGCAAGATGAGATCTCATGCCTGCTCTAGAGCTCTATTACAAAATTCAAATCTAGTCTATTTCAGGTGATATAATGGTAACGGCAATGAAAATAATCAATAAACAATCCATAATAGGAATAGAAAAGAGTTTTATTTGCGCCAAGCTGAGGACTATAGCCCGGAGCCACAGATTCGAGAAGGACTTGAATTGTGTTCTGCCAGACTACAAAATGGGGGAGGCTTATAAAGGCAAAACCCACAAAGTTGATAAGTTGTTTGTCAATAATTAGGATTGGAGCTGGCAAGAAGTTGGGGGCTTATTAAGCAAGGATTGGTTGGGGTTTGAAATGGTGGCAGAGTTACAGGAGAGGCGTTGAGACCATAATGTTGCAACTGGCAGCTGCTAGCAGACATCGTTTTGAGAAGGGCTGGTGGTGTCCTTGAGTCTGATTATAGTTCAGAAAATTCAAGGGCTTCCCTGGTGGTACAGTGGTTGGGAGTCCGCCTGCCGATGCAGGGGACATGGGTTCGTGCCCCGGTCCGAGAAGATCCCACATGCCGTGAAGCGGCTGGGCCCATGAGCCATGGCCGCTGAGCCTGCGCGTCCGGAGCCTGTGCTCCGCAACGGGAGAGGCCACAACAGTGAGAGGCCCGCGAACCACAAAAAAAAAAAGAAAATTCAAGTTCTCAGTAATGCAGGCATGTGTCTGAAACCATATCCACAATGGCCACTAGGCTCCATTTTGAATGCCTGAACCACAGTTACCCCATTTTGATTTTTTTTTAACTTTTTAAAAAATTAATTAATTAATTTTTTGGCTGTGTTGGGTCTTTGTTTACTGTGAGAGGGCTTTCTCTAGCTGCGGCAAGTGGGGGCCACTCTTCATCGCGGTGCGCGGGCCTCTCGCTATCGCGGCCTCTCTTGTGGCGGAGCACAGGCTCCGGGACGCGTAGGCTCAGCGGCCATGGCTCACGAGCCCAGCCGCTCCGCGGCATGTGGAATCTTCCCGGACCGGGGCACGAACCCGTGTCTCCTAGCATCGGCAGGCGGACTCTCAACCACTGCGCCACCAGGGAAGCCCTGCCTTGCCTCTTTTTTATCCTTTACATCTTTAGTTAAAAACTATTATTATTATACTTTAAAATCACACGAACCCGATTACAGTAAAGAATTTTGGGTGATAACATTTTCTGAAATAAGAATGAAGAAATATCCTCCAGTATCATAACCGTGGGTGAGTATAGATGTATTAAGGTATGGTCCTAAAGCTTTCAAGATGACAATTTAGGGTTCCAGTGCTCTTCTGAGAGGGAACATTGAATATCTATTTATGGTGACTGTGATTGTAGGGATCATTAGTAAATTCCCTGCAGGCCAAAGTGTGTCAGCAACCGTGGAGAGTAGCAAAGAATTCGGCAGAAGAGCAACTCTTAGACAAACAAAAATTGCTCAGAAACAAAAGCGTTCCTCAAGTGCGGAGGCTTCGCATTTCCTGGGTCCTCCCTCTTCTGCTTCTCCATTCTCCTGGCGTGTATCCCGCTCTTAAATCTCTGCAATCCTCTCCCTGCCTCCACTGGCTGTCCAGAACCGACCCAAAGTCCCAGCCTTCCTCTCTTCTCGGGGTCGGAGACTGGTACCCGTCGACACGCCCCATCCCACCCGATTCCCGGCCTCGCCCGCGCCTGCGCAGAGCCTCTTCTCGAGCGAAAACTCAGCCATCACCCCAAACCATACCGCCTGCTGCGGGAAGGCGAAGTCTGCGGTAGCCAGCCCCAGGTCTTTTCGTGGGGCGGCGGTATTCGTCTTTATATCCGGACTCCCCCCACCCTACACGACCCCTCTCTCACTACTTGGGGTCGGGCCCTTAAGGGCATGCACCGGCCCTAAACGATAACCTCTAGCCACCAAACAGAGGAAGGTACTGCGAGGCTGGAACGCGGGTGCGCCAGTCGCGAAACCTCAAAGCGGAGCCCAGCCCCTCAAGGCTGGGTTCCTGCCTCCGTATTGGTCTGCGCGCCCGTCAGTCTCCCCCCATGGGGCCGCGCCGGAGGTACTCCCTGTTCCCTCTTCTCAGTACGCGGATTTACTGGCTGCCTCGGCTATTATCCATCCGACCCAGCCATTCCGATCCTGACCTGGAGCCGGCTCCGGAAAGCCTCGAGAAGGGGAGGGCCGAACTCGGCCGGAGCTGAGCATCGTCCGGGTGGGCTGCGGGGCCGCGGCCTTTCCGCCGGCAGCACCACCTGTCGCCTGGCTAGACGTCGGGTAAGGCTCCGCACGGCTCGCAGCTGCGGGCGGCCTGCCGCGGCGGGGCCCGGGCGGGAGTTCCGGGATGGGACCGGGCGCCGGCCTCCTCACCCCGGCCCGGGGAGCCGAGCGCGGACCCGCCGCCGGCCTCCGCGCCTGCGGCCCTCAAGGTCCCAGCTTGGCGGATGGGAGGGCAGGGTGAAGGGAAGTGGTTCGTCGAGTCTCGGCTGAGACCGTGGGGAACGGTGGGGTCTCGCCACCCCCTGTTTGACCGTGGGCGGCTCTTCCCTGGCGCACGGTTTGGGGACGCGACTTCCCGGTCGAGACTCGCTCGTCCCAGGGCGCCCCCCCTTCCCAACCCGGAGTAAGGCCCTGCGGCTTCCTTAACAGGAGCATCTCTTATACCCTTTACTCCCGCGCCCCTTAAAGACCGATTTTGTCGCTCCAAATCCTTTTATCTAATAGTTCTCTTTTTCTGCAGGGGTGAATTAATGGCAGGACTTAGGCATTTTGTTTGTGTGTTGTGATTGTTCCTTGCTTTAAAGGACGTTTGTCGCAGGCTAGAAAGTTCTAAGGTTGGAACGGTTCTGTCCATTCCTGTGAAATGACATCTGTGGACCAGGATTGGCAGATGTTTCTTTGACGCTGGTGATATCCATTTCTGCTTGTGTGGTGTTACACTGAGGTCCCGGATTTGATTTTCTTGGTTCCGAAGATAATTCTAGAAAATTTCCGTTGCCGTTTGGTGAGAAGAAGCTTAATCAAACTAACAGATCTCAACAGAAGTGCTTCCTTACAAAACGTGTTATCGCATATCGGTTTGATTTACCTTCTTAATGTTTGTGACAGTCACTTCAAAACAAAACAGTTGATAGCACTGTTATTTCTTTTAGTGTTGCAACTGATAACATGGAAGCACGTATTAATTGTTAATCAGGAGCTGAGTGCTGTTTTCTGCAAGAATTATCTCAAAGTAATGCCCTGAAGTTGGTACTCTTTATTATCTCGAGGTTACAAATGAAAATTAGAAAGGCTAAGTAACTTACCCAAGATCACAGGTTTTACGTGGCAAAGCCTGGATTCGAACTCAGGCAATCTAACTTAATAGCTCCAGCCTCCTCTTAAGCTTGTATGCTCCTTAAGCACTGTTCATGCTGTAAAGCTAAGTGTAGTGTTGTGCTTCTAAGTTTTGACTTTTAGTTGCCAAGCATTCTGGAAATTAGAGAAGAAACAGTCATTACCTTACAACCCCCCCACATACACCGCTGTGTGTGTGCGCGTGTGTGTATACACATATATATACACACACTATAGTAGTTACACAAATGATAGGTAAATATATATTGTGTAACTACTATAACTATTTGAGTTATGTTACATGGTTTGCAGAAATAAAGGAAAAATGTTTAGCGTTATCTTCTAATAGTGGACCTTTAGTCAACTGTGAGCAATGATTTATAATCTGTTATCTGATTCTTTTATGGTAGCTATAAAGACTTAATTAAAAGTTAGGCATAGGGCTTCCCTGGTGGTGCAGTGGTTGAGAGTCCGCCTGCCGATGCAGGGGACATGGGTTCGTGCCCCAGTCTGGGAAGATCCCACATGCCGCGGAGCGGCTGGGCCCGTGAGCCATGGCCGCTGAGCCTGCGCGTCCGGAACCTGTGCTCCGCAACGGGAGAGGCCACAGCAGTGAGAGACCCGCGTACCGCAAACAAACAAACAAACAACAAAAAAAACCTACTACAATCTACCATCCCCATCCTTTCAAAACAAAAAAAAAATTTTTTTACCACCAAAAAGGGAGGAAGATAATTACAACATGAAAACGAAGACAATAAATTTAGTATTATGAAAAACTATACTGGGGCTTCTCTGGTGGTGTAGTGGTTGAGAGTGCTCCGCAACGGGAGAGACCACAACGGTGAGACGCCCGCGTACCGCAAAAAAATAAAATAAAATAAAATAAAAATAACTGCATGCGTTACTTGAATATTTCATTGCAAAAGTCATATAGTTATTAAAAAAAAAAAACTATACTGAAACCATGCACCTCAGATTGGAACTTGAACCCACATGGCCGGGACTCAAACCTGGCCAAAACCCAGATTGGGACTTGAACCCATGAGGCCAGGACTCGAACCCAGGGAAAACCCACAGTCTTCCAACTGAGATCACACACCTGGTTTCAGGACTTAATGAAGCTCAGGTTCCTGATGTCTCATCGCAGAAAGAATTCAGTGAGAGACAAAGTGATAGGTAAGAAGTGGATTTATTTAGAGAGAAACACACTCCGCAGAGGGAGTGTGGGCCGTCTCAGAAGGCGAGACGCCTTGGGAGAAATGCACTCAACAAACAGAGCGTGGGCCATCTCAGAAGGTGGGAAAGGCACCAGGGTATGGGGTTGTCAGTTTTTTATGGTGGTGGGTAATTTCATAGGCTAATGAGTGGGAGGAGTATTCCAGCTGTTTCAGGAAGGGGTGGGGATTTCCAGGAATTGGGCCACCGCCCACTTTTTGATCCTTATAGTAGCCTTGGAACTGTCATGGCACCTGTGGGTTTGTCATTTAGCTTGCTGATGCGTTACAATGAGCTTTTACTGGGGCTCAAGGTCTAGTGGAAGTCGACCTATCTGCCATCTTGGACCCATTTGGTTCTAATCTGTTTATGTCACGTCCTTGGGCTATGTCATTCTTTCAAAGGTTGTGCCCTGCCCCCTTCCCTCCTATTTCAATACTATGTTGTGCTAGTTTTTCTCATTTGGTTATAGACTAGTGAAAAACGTGTCTCAGACAGACACCAATTCAGAGACCACTTGGGAATGATTGGGTGACATAACTGATTCCAAGCTGGTAATTAGCTGCATCCAGATTCAGACTGACTGCAGAGCTTGTGCTCACTGTACCTAGTCATGACCTCTCTCTAATTTTGGTCTCTGTTACATTGAACTTCTGCTTTCTACCCCCCAGCTAGGGGGCCAGGGAGAGTATTCTCCAGCAGTCAGTGGCCTAGCAGTTTCAGTCCCAGTCCAGTTTATAAACACCACCCAGAGAGTAAATTCACTAACCCCCAGGGCAAGGCAGGATGAATGACAGACACACTAGAGGGAGAAACCACAGGCATACCTCAATAGCCAGGAAGCTTAAGTAAGCAGCTTGAGTTTTCATATTTGTTCAAAATGGGAAGCCCCACCTTATTTTGTTTCCTGTTTTTGCTTCACTCATTTTTACAGTTCCTCCATCCTGTCTGTGTAACATGAGGAGTTAGGTGTGGGTTTTCCCCATTTTGTCCTGTTGCCTCCAGCTGCTATTAAGCCTGCTGTCTGTCTGTCTGTCTCTCTCCTTAGTCCTTGGTTCTGTTTCTGGCAGAGGTTGGTTTTTCTCCTTAAGTTTTTTAACTTATGCCTACTTGTTTTAAAGACACTATAAAAACTACTTTTATATTTTATTTTACTCTCTATCACTTAGTCATAAAGTAATCATTTGAGTGCTCTAACACTTTACTCTTTAAGTCTTTAATACTTTTCTGCATCTATTCTCTCATTTGATCATTACAGTTACCTATGAGGTAGATTTAACAGGTAATCTTTATTTTACAGACTAAATTCAGTATTTGATAGAAGCAAAATTTTAGCCAGGAGCTGAAAACAGAAGATTTTATATGTCAGAATGCTGATCTTAAGTTAACTACTTGAAGGGAAAAACTTTCTTCCTACTCACAGACTCAACTCTTCTGGCCACCAAATGTGAGTTCTCCAGCTCTAGGCAGACACTGACGGGGTGTGCTACAACTTAATTCTAACACTGTCTACCTGGTGGTAACTTCGGATCCCACAAGTTAGGGACTCAGCCCGGAAAGACTGCCCCCACTTCAGATGCCAAGCGCAAGCCCCAGGTTTTGACCTATCCTTCTTACCAACCAGCTGTAAATCAGGGCTTCCCACAACCCCTTACTCAGGTTAGATCATTTGCTGTAATGGCTCACAGAACTCAGGGAGACACTCTACTTATATTTACCGGTTTCTTATAAAAGGATACAACTCAGGAACAGATGGAAAAGACACATAGGACTAGGTATTGGGGGTGGGGTCGGGCAGGGCACGGTGCATCCTTGCCCTCTGATCTTGCCACCCCCCAGCACCTAGATGTGTTCACCAACCTGAAAGTTCATCAACTCTCCTTGTTCAAAAGTTTTTATGGATCTTAATCGCCATCGTTCCCACCCCCTTTCCCAGGGGAACTGGAGTGGTACTGAAAGTTCCCACTCTCTAATAATCACTTGGTCTTTCTGGTGACTGAGGTTCTGTAGTGGCCTCACCCTAAGTCACCTCATTAGCATAAACTCACGTCTGATCAAAAGGGGCTGCTTATGAATAGCAAAAGATACTCCTGTCACTCAAGAAATTCCAGCAGTTTTTAGGAACTCTGTACAAGAACTGGGGACCAAGACCAAATACATTTCTTATTACACCACAAGTACTAATTGCAAAGTGTATTTTTCTCAGATAGTCTTTGATTTTAAATAAAGTAAAAGGTATTCCATACTGTTTTAGATTTTCCTACCTCACCAATATGCTGCAATACTAATCAGTCTTTTGGTACCAAAGTTTTAATTGTGGTAAATAATGCTTTCTCTCCTGGAAGAACCACACAAACATGATCAGGGCTGCACCTTCAATTTCTGTCTTTTCAAAATTTATTTTGAAATAATTTGAAAGACGTGGTTGTATACATCATACTTCTTGGCCCCTTAATACTTCACTGTGTATTTTCAGAAAAGGATACCTCTTACATATGGTTATCGAACTCAGAAAATTTTAAATTATACAAGACTTTTATGTAAGTTACAGTATATCTCCCAATTTTGCCAGTTATCCCAGTAATATCCTTGATGGCATTTTGGGGGATCAGGTTTTGCATTTAGTTGTCCTATCTGTTCGGTCTTCTTTAACTTGCATTGGTTCTTTAGTGTTTTTCATGGCATTTACATTTTTGAAGAAAACCAATCAGTTATCTTATGGTTTCTCTCGTGATTCTTTTTTATTATCATTATTGAAATACATTTGACATGAAACATTGTGTAAATTTAAGGTGTACAACAGGTTAATTTGATACGTTGTAACATTGCCATTGTACTGATAATTAGCACCTCTGCAATATATTGGTATAGGTATATACCTATAGGTATAATTACCTAATTATAATTTCTTTTTAGTGGTTGGAATAATTAAGTTCTAGTCTCTTTGCAAGTTAGATGATTATAATACAATATTGTTGTCTGTGTTCACTATGCATTAGATCTCTAGGACTTATCTCTTAGGCCTCTTGTTGAAACTTTGTACCTTTAAACAACATCTGTCCTATCCCTTTCCCCAATTCCCGTCTCTCATGATTCTTGATGTGCTTATGATCATTTAGATTTCTTGTTTTGTGCCCATATTTAGGTACCACATTTATATGAAATATCCAGAATAGGTAAATACAAAAATACAGAAAGCAGACTGGTGGTTGCACTCACTGGGGGAGTGGGGAAAACTGCTTAATGGGTGTGGTATTTCCTTCTGGGATGATGAAAATGTTTTGGAACTAGATAGAGGTGGTTGTACAACATTATGGACTTTCTAAATCCCTCTGAATTGTTTATTTTAAAACAGTTAATTTTGTTATGTGAATTTCAGCTCCATAAAAATTAACTTAAAATCCTAACGTAGATGATTTTGCTGCACCCCCATATACAGCCCATGGATTTCTCAACAAATAGAAATTCCATTTAAAAACTATTGCATGGGGCTTCCCTGGTGGCGCAGTGGTTGGGAATCTGCCTGCCAATGCAGGGGATGCGGGTTCGAGCCCTGGTCTGGGAAGATCCCACATGCCGCGGAGCAACTGGGCCCGTGAGCCACAATTACTGAGCCTGCGCGTCTGGAGCCTGTGCTCCGCAATTGCATGATAATTATAATGGTTTATGATGATTAAAGAAATAAATGAGCATTGCAAATTGATATTTAGTAGAAAAATTGATATGCAGAAGAATCTATTATATTCCCATCAGTAAATATTTAAGGTTTAATGTATTATGTAGTTTTCCATTTTGAAAAATTCTCATAATGTTTGCTATGGATGTGAAAGGACAAAAACATGTTTTCAAGACAATTTGCCTGATTTTTAAATATTACATAACAGGTTTTCTAAAAACAAAAAAATTTTAGTACACTGAATTTAAATATTGAATATTACTAATACCTTAAAATTTGGCATCTAGATTAAGAATCTGGATGGCTTCACTTCCTCTGAAAGTGTGTGCTCCAGGCTTTTCTATTATTTACATTTCCACCTTCAACCTAAACTCTCCCACACCTGTTTACATTGAAATCACTTCCATGAAAACACTTACTGTTTACTAGATGTTTCATACCTTGCCACATTTGTGTGGATTAGAAAAAGGGTAAATATTTGGCACACTGTAGTAGGTAATGCATAAAGAGTAGCAATGATTATTATCCAAGGACTTAGACTGTTGTCAGGAAAAGTGAATCTTTGCCTTCACCTTATGTATTTTATAATCCCTTACAACCTGTAGAAACATAAATGTATTTTTTAAACATCTTTATTGGAGTATAATTGCTTTACATTGTTGTGTTAGTTGCTGCTGTATAACAAAGTGAATCAGCTATATGTATACATATATCCCCATATCCCCCCCTCCTGCGTCTCCCTCGCACCCTCCCTATCCCAGCCCTCTAGGTGGTCACAAAGCACCCAGCTGATACTACAAATAACTCAATTTCATTCCTTTTTATGGCTGAGTAATATTCCATTGTATATATGTGCCACATCTTCTTTATCCATTCATCTGTCAGTGGACACTTAGGTTGCTTCCATGTCCTGGCTATTGTAAACAGTGCTGCAATGAACATTGGGGTGCATGATGCTTTTTGAGTTATGGTTTTCTCAGGGTATGTGCCCAGTAGTTGGATTGCTGGGTCATATGGTAGTTCTATTTATTATGATTTGGGTTCCTTTTATTTCTTTTTGTTCTCTGATTGCTTTGGCTAAAAATTCCAAAAGTATGTTGAATAATAGTGGTGAGAGTGGGCAACCTTGTCTTGTTCCTTATCTTAGTGGAAGTGGTTTCAGTTTTTCACCATTGAGAACAATGCTGGCTGTAGGTTTGTCATATATGGCCTTTATTATGTTGAGGTAAGTTCCCTCTGTGCCTACTTTCTGGAGGTTTTATATCATAAGTGGGTGTTGAATTTTGTCAATAGCTTTTTCTGCATCTATTGAGAAGATCATATGGGTCTTATCCTTCAGTTTGTTAATATGGTGTATCACATTGATTGATTTGTGTATATTGAAGAATCCTTGCATTCCTGGGATAAACCCCACTTGATCATGGTGTATGATCCCTTTAACGAGTTGTTGGATTCTGTTTGCTAGTATTTTGTTGAGGATTTTTGCATCTATGTTCATCAGGGATATTGGCCTGTAGTTTTCTTTTTTTGTGACATCTTTTTCTGGTTTTGGTATCAGTGTGATGGTGGCCTCATAGAATGAGTTTGGGAGTGTTCCTCCCTCTGCTATATTTTGGAAGAGTTTGAGAAGAATCGGTGTTAGCTCTTCTCTAAATGTTTAATAGAATTCGCCTGTGAAGCCATCTGGTCCTGAGCTTTTGTTTGTTGGAAGATTTTTAATCACAGTTTCAATTTCAGTGCTTGTGATTGGTCTGTCTATATTTTCTATTTCTTCCTAGTTCAGTCCCGGACGGTTTTGCTTTTTTAAGAATTTGTCAAATTCTTCCAGGTTGTCCACTTTATTGGCACAGATTTGCTTGTAGTAATCTCTCATGATCATTTGTATTTATGCAGTGTCAGTTTTTAATCTCCATTCTATTTCCAAGATTGTGGATCATCTTTACTAACATTACTCTGAATACCTTTTCAGGTAGGCTGTCTATTTCCTCTTCATTTGTTTGGTCTGGTGGGTTTTTCCCTTGCTCCTTCATCTGTGTCTTTCTCTGTCTTCTCATTTTGCTTAACTTACTGTATTTGGGGTCTCCTTTTCTCAGGCTGCAGGTTTGTAGTTCCCATTGTTTTTGGTGTCTGCCCCCAGTGGGTAAGGTTGGTTCAGTGGGTTATGTAGGCTTCCTGGTGGAGGGAGCTGGTGCCTATGTTCTGGTGGATGAGACTGGATCTAGTCTTTCTGGTGGCCAGGACCACGTCTGGTGGTGTGTTTTGGGGTGTCTGTGGACTTATTATGATTTTAGGCAGCCTCTCTACCAGTGGGTGGGGTTGTCTTCCTGTCTTGCTAGCTGTTTGGCATAGGATGTCCAGCACTGTAGCTTGCTGGTTGTTGAGTGAAGCTGGGTCTTAGCGTTGAGATGGAGATCTCTGGGATAGCTTTTGCCGTTTGATATTATGTGGAGCTGGGAAGTCTCTGGTGGTATAGTGTCCTGAACTCGGCTCTCCCACGTCAGAGGCTCAGGCCTGACACCCTGCCGGAGCACCAAGAGCCTGTCAGCCACTCAGTTCAGAAGAAAAGGGAGAAAAAAAAAAGAAAGAATAAAGTAAAATAACATTATTAAAATAAAAAAAATCTTAAAATTAAAAAGTAATAAAAACAAGAAAGAGGGCTTCCCTGGTGGCACAGTGGTTGAGAGTCCGCCTGCCAATGCAGGGGACACGGGTTCATGCCCCGGTCTGGGAGGATCCCACATGCTGCAGAGCGGCTGGGCCCGTGAGCCATGGCCGCTGAGCCTGCGCGTCTGGAGCCTGTGCTCCACAACGGGAGAGGCCACAACAGTGAGAGGCCTGCGTACCGCAAAAAAAAAAAGAAAGAAAGAACAACCAAACTGAAAAAAAAAAAAAAAAAAAAAAAAAAAAACCAAAACGAAAAACAAAACCCCAAAGGGAAAAAAACGCAAAAAAAAAAAAAAAAAAAAAAAAAAAAGGACAGACAGAACCCTAAGACAGATGGTAAAAGCAAAGCTTTACAGACAAAATCACAAAAAAGCATACACATACACACTCACAAAACGAGAAAAAGGAAAAAATATATATATATTTAAGAAAAAAGGAAGAGAGCAATCAAATCAGTTAACAAATCTACCACTGATAATAAGCTCTAAATACTAAACTAAGATAAACATAAAACCAGAAACAAATTAGATGCAGAAAGCAAACGCAAGTCTACAGTTGATCCCAAAGTCCACTGCCTCAATTTTGGGATGGTTTGTTGTCTATTCAGGTATTCCACAGATGCAACGTACATCAAGTTGATGGTGGAGATTTGGTCCGCTGCTCCTGAGGCTGCTGGGAGAAATTTCCCTTTCTCTTCTTTGTTCACACATCTCCCGGGGTTCAGCTTTGGGTTTGGACCCGCCTCTGCGTGTAGGTCGCCTGAGGGCGTCTGTTGCCCGCCCAGACTGGATGGGGTTAAAGGAGCAGCTGGTTAGGGGGCTCTGGCTCACTCAGGCTGGGCGGAGGGAGGGGTACGGAATGCGGGGCGAGCCTGCAACGGCAGAGGCCAGAGTGACATTGCAACAGCCTGAGGCATGCTGTGTGTTCTCCCAGGGAAGATGTCCCTGGATCACGGGACCCTGGTTGTGGTAGGCTGCACAGGTTCCCGGGAGGGGAGGTGTGGACCTATGCTTGCACACAGACTTCTTGGTGGCTGCAGTAGCAGCCTTAGCGTTTCATGCCCGTCTCTGGTGTCTGCGCTGATAGCTGCGGCTCATTCCCTCTTTTGGAGCTCATTTAGGCAATGCTCTGTATCCCCTCTCCTCACGCACCCGGAAACAATGGTCTCTTGCCTCTTAGGCAGTTCCAGACTTTTCCCGGACTCCCTCCCTGCTAGCTGTGGCTCACTAGCCCCCTTCAGGCTGTGTTCACGCAGCCAACCCCAGTCCTCTCCCTGGGATCTGATCTCTGAAGCCCGAGCCTCAGCTCCCAGCCCCCGTCCGCCCCCCGCCCCCCGGCGGGAGAGCAGAGGAACCTCTCGGGCTGGTGAGTGCCAATCGGCACCAATCCTCTGTGCAGGAATCTCTCCACTTTGCCCTCTGCACCCCTGTTGCTGCGCTCTCCTCCCTGGCTCCCAAGCTTCCCCCCAACCCACTGCCCGTCTCCACCAGTGAAGGGGCTTCCTAGTATGTAGAAACTTTTCCTCCTCCACAGCTGCCTCCCAGAGGTGCAGGTCCCGTCCCTATTCTTTTGTCTCGGTGTTTCCTTTTTTCTTTTGCCCTACCCAGGTAAGTGGGGAGTTTCTTGCCTTTGGGGAAGTCTGAGGTCTTCTGCCAGCGTTTAGTAGGTGTTCTGTAGGAGTTGTTCCACATGTAGTTGTATTTTTGATGTATTTGTGGGGAGGAAGGTGATTTCCACGTCTTACTCCTCTGCTAACTTGAAGGTTCTGCCAACATAAATGTGTTTTGAAAAATTTTTTTCACTTGTGGGAAGTGAAGCTTTCTAAATCTGCTTTTGAAAACTGATCCCTGATATTCATGCAGTTCTATAATATGTTTCTCATCATCTTTATTTGCTTTGTTTTTCCCAGGTGAGAGAAACGATGTTGTCCAGGTTTAAAATAGTTGCCACTCCTTGTACTCTGGCATGTCGTCATTTGCACATAAAAGAGAAAGGCAAGCCACTTATGTTGAACCCAAGAACAAACAAGGTTAGTAACATTAATTCTAACACACATTTTCTCTCTTCCTGGTAAAGGTTTGATATATTTTAGACTGATAAAGTATGAAATTTTTGTATTCTGTAGCTTTATACTAAAACTGTTCGGAAATGTGCATGAATTTTCTCTTTTCTCCGCATTGTGACAATTATGGCTGCTTTATACCTCCCAAATTTCACCCTCACAGTTTCTACCACAGTTTCTACCACCCAAGAAGGATTGAGTTTATTTCCTAGTTCTAGCTCAAAAGCAAAACAAAACAAAAACCCAAGAGTAGCATATTGGCCAGAACTGTTGGCCAGATGCAGTATATTTAGATTTATCCCGTTTAGTCATATTGTCATTTTTATAAATGTTTGGTAATTTCCTAATCCCTGATGGATTATTCTAACTGCCCTTGGAGGGAAAGAAATAGAAGGGGCCTTTTATTTCCCCCCCTAGTATGCTTACCTGCACACTGAAGAGTCTAGTTAAGGGATTTTTATCAATATTGACTCATGTGGAGAAATGGCATATATCTAAAGGAAAATAGCTCAAGATCAGCCGAAGTGTAACTGAAAGTAGGGTCCAGTTGCTCGCTGCTCAAAAGCCATTAAAGAGGCAAGATTGATGGAAAGTTAAGTTTGCTTTATTTTGGATGCCAGCAACGAGGGGGGAGGGCAGATGCCCGTCCAGAGGCATACACGCCCCCCACAGCCAGTGGGCAAGAGCTTTCATAGGTCGAGGGAGGTGCCTATGTGCAGAAGCAGCACAGTCAGCTCTGACAGTCATCTTGACATTGGTCATTGTTGGTCCGACCAGTGTCACCTTGATTGTTTTAGGTACAGTTAATCTTCAGTTCCAGGGTCGGTTCTCATTTCTTTGAGGCCAGTTCTCGCAATTGTGGCAGCTTATGTCATGGCTACAGCCTGGTCATCACATAGTTAACTTCTTCCACCTGGTGAGTGTTTCAGTATCTATAAGACAGCTCCCAGGATACAGCTCAGAATGTTATCTGTAGCCCGTAAGGAGGGACTAAAGGGCCTTGACTATGCTTAACGACTAAACTATTATCATGTGGTCTCCTTTGACTGAGGACATGGGGGTGGGCAAAGACCATAGGGTCCTGCTCTGTTGCAGAGGGAGGTACACTTCTGTGTAAACTGGGAGGGCATTGCGGTTGTGTAGATGAGCAAAAGAGGTTTGGTGGAACAAGTGGCATTGGAAGACAGAAAAGAGTAGGAGAAGGGCAGGTGAGAGGAAGGTTGTTTCTGCTGACTGTTAAAGAGCTAATCAAGACATCTATTTTAAACTATGTTGTCTTCACTTACACCAGGCCAGCAAATTTAAGAATTTTATCAACTATTAACATAAATACTTAATACATAAAATTATTTCTTTAATAATCATTTTAATTTCTACTGTACATTATAAATAAAACACTTTTGAGTGTCTCTTAAATCTAAATGGGAGATAGGCAGTGAAACCATGTGTAGCTACTCATTTATCTTTGGCAATAGGATAGGTAAAGCACTTTTAAATGAACACAGTTCATTTAAAACTATATAAAAATACAGGGGTTTTAACCCCTTTATATTTTCCAGCCTTAGATAAAATCTTGTAAGGAGCAACATGAGGCACAAAGGATTTAGTGATTTGAGTCTTCTCCCCCTTTTTTCATTCTAAAAGTTCATCAATTTTGTAGGTCTTTACAAAGAACCAACTTTTGGTTTAATCTTTTAATTTTTCCAATTGTTTTTTTCTATTTTATTTATTTATTTTCACTGTAATCTTTATTATTTCCTTCCTTCTTGCTTCAGGTTTAGTTTGTTCCTTTTTCCCCCTAGTTTCTTAAGATGGAAGGTTAGGCAATTGATTTGAAGTCGTTCTGCCTTTTTAAGTTACATTTACAGCTACAAATTTCCCTTAGCATTATTTTCACTGTATCCTATAAGTTTTGGTATGTGTGTTTTAATTCATCTGGAAGTGTCTTCTAATTTCCCTGTGCTTTCTTCTCTGACCAATTGGTTTTTAGGAGTGTGTTGTTTAAAATCAAAGTGTTTGTGAATTCCCCAAATGTCCATTATTAATTTCTTTTATTTTTAATTTTTAAAATTTAATTAATTAATTTATTTATTTATGGCTGCATTGGGTCTTCGTCGCCATGCGCGGGCTTTCTCTAGTTGCGGTGAGTGAGGGCTACTCTTTGTCATGGTGTGTGGGCTTCTCAATGCGGTGGCTTCTCTTGTTGTGGAGCACGGGCTCTAGGTGCACGGGCTTCAGTACTTGTGGCACGCAGGCTCAGTAGTTGTGGCTCACAGGCTTAGTTGCTCCGTGGCATGTGGGATCTTCGTGGACTAGGGCTCGAACCAGTGTCCCCTGCGTTGGCAGGCGGATTCTTAACCACTGTGCCACCAGGGAAGTCCCCCATTATTAATTTCTAATCTCATTGCATTGTGGTTGAAGATCATACTTTGGGTAACTTAAATCCTTTCAGATTTACTGAGACTTGTTTTATGGCCTGATAAATGGTCTGTCCTGGGGAATATTCCTTGTGCACTTGAAAAGAATGTGTATCCTGCTTCTTTTGAGGGGAGTGTCTGCTAGGTCTAGTTGCTTTATGGTGTTGTTCAAGTCTTCTTTTTCCATGTTGATTTTCTGTCTAGTTGTTTTTTCCATTATTGAAAATGAGATATTGAAATTTTCAGCTTGTTGAATTGTCTTACTCCCTAATTCTGTCAGTTTTTGCTTCATGTATTTTGTTATCTAACAAAATATGTTTATAATTGTTGTATCTTCTTAATGGATTGATGCTTTCAGCAAAATGCCCTCCTCTTGTTTGAAACAAACAAACATGTTTGTTTCAAAGTCTATTTTGTCTGTTACTAACATAGCTACTCCAACTCTCTTTTGGTTACTATTGACATGGTGTATCTTTTTCCATTCTTTTACTTTCCACCTATTTGTATCTTTGAAACTTTCCACCTATTTGTATCTTTGAATCAAAGTGTGTCTGTTGTAGTCAGCATATGATTGGATCATGTTTTTTTATCCATTCTGCCAATCCTTTTAATTATAGAGTTTAATCCATCTACGTTAGTGTAATAACTAATAAGGTATGATTTATGTCTGCTATTTTGCTATTTGTTTTAAATGTCTTATGTGCCTTTTGTTCCTCTTTACTCCATTGTTCCCTTCATTTGTATTAAATTTTCTATGATGCCATTTAAATTCCCTTGTCTTTTCTTTTCCTGCCTATTTCTGAGTTATTTTCTTAGTGGTTTGCCCTGAGGATTACAATTACCATCTTTAATACAGTCTAATTCAGTTTGATACCAATTTAATTTAAACAGTACAGCAAAATTTTGCTCCTGTAGAGGTCCATCTCCTTCTTTTGTGCTGCTTCGTCATACAAAGTACAAATTACATTTTATACGTTGCATGACCGTCAACACAGATTTATAATTACTGCTTTATGTAATTGTCTTTTAAATTGGGTAGGAGAGAAAAAGATCTACAAACAAAAAGTACATTTATACTGTCTTTTATATTATGTAGTCATTTTATCCATGTTCTTTATTTCTTTGTGTGGATTTGAATTATTGTCTAATGTCTTTAATTTAGGCCTGAAGGACTCCCTTTAGTATTTCTTGTGAGACGGGTCTGTTAGCAATGAATTCTCTGTTTTTGTTTATCTGGAATGTCTTAATTTCTCCATTTATTTATTTATTTATTTATGGCTGTATTGGGTCTTCGTTTTTGTGCGAGGGCTTTCTGTAGTTGCGGCGAGTGGGGGCCACTCTTCATCGTGGTGCACGGGCCTCTCACTATCGCAGCCTCTCCTGTTGCGGAGCACAGGCTCCAGATGCGCAGGCTCAGTAATTGTGGCTCACGGGGCTAGTTGCTCCGTGGCATGTGGGATCCTCCCAGACCAGGGCTCAAACCCGTGTCCCCTGCATTGGCAGGCAGATTCCCAACCACTGCGCCACCAGGGAAGCCCAATTTCTCCATTTTTGAAGGATGGATTTGTAGGATTTAGAAATTCGTGGTTGACAGGTTATTTTTCTTTCAGCACTGTCTATGGCCTCCGTGGTTTCTGATAAGAAATCAGCTGTTACTCTTTTTGAGGATCCCCTGCACGTGATGAGTCACTTCTCTTTGCTCTCAGATTTCTGCTGTCTTTGGCTTTTGACAGTTTGAATATGATGTGTCTAGGGGTAGAGTTCTTTGAGTTTTTCTTGATTGGACCTATTGAGCTTCTTGGATGTGTGGATTAATGCTTCTCATCAAATTTGGGAGGTTTTTAGCCATTATTTTTTCAAATATTCTTTAGCCTTTTCTCTCCTCACCTCTGGGCCTCCTGTTATGTACGTGTTGGTACTCTTGCTGGTCTCTCAGGTCTGTTCACATTTATTCCTTATTTTTCTTTTTTTTTGTTTTTTTTAATTTTTCCTTTCTATTTCTCAGACTGGATTATCTCGGGTGACCAATCTTTAAATCTGATGGTTTTTTCCTTCCACCACTCAAGTCTGCTTGTTGAGCCCCTTTAGTGAATTTTTTATTTCAGTTGTTGTAGTTTCAATTCCAGAATTTCTATTTAGTTCCTTTTTTATCTTCTCTGTTTATCAGTATTCTCTATTTAGTAGGATGTCATTCTCATACTTCTTCTTAGTTCATTAGACAATGGTTTTTTTTAGTTTTTTTGATATATTTAAAATAACTAACTTTTTTCTTTTTTTAAATTGAAGTATAGTTGACTTACAATGTTTCAGTTATACAGCAAAGTATATTCTTTTTCAGATTCTTTTCCATTATAGATTATTACAAGATATTGAATATAGTTCCCTGTGCTGTACAGTAGGTCCTTATTGTTTATCTGTTTTTTATATAGTAGTGTGTTAATCCCAAATTCCCAATTTATCCCTCCCCTAGAATAACTAAAGTCTTTGTCTAGTAAGTACAATGTTTGGGCTTCCCCAGGGGCAATTTCAATTAACTGCCCTTATTTCCTGTATATGAGTCAGACTTTATGTGTTTTGTTGCTGTTGTTGTTTGTTTGTTTGTTTTTTGCTTGCCTTATGATTTTTGGTTGAAAACTGGGCTTTTAAAATAATGTGGCTGCCCTGGAAACCAGATATTCATTCCTCCCAGTCGTTTCTGAACTAATTCCTTCTTCTTGTTATGTATGCCTACTGAAGTCTCTGCTTTGTTAACTTAGTGATCAGCCAATGATTAAACAGAAACTGAAATACCTAGAACCATTAAATCTCCCATTCTTTGCCAGGGGGCTTTGTGTACCTGCTGGGGTGTGCCTTCAGGACTCAGCCAGGCAGTTTACAGCTACGCATCAGCCTTCACTTCCTGTTTACACAGAGCCTCAAGGTTAGCCAGAGGTGGGAGCTTAGGGCTTTCTCAGGTCTTTCCTGGACATGCGTACAGCTGTGCATATGACCTTCTAGGTTCTCAGGAATATGTCTCAGCATTTCAAAGTTCCCCATGGACATCTCATTTCTCAGCTTTTCCTTTTCAGCTTTTTGGTTAGCCTGTTGTTTGCCCCAACTGTTACCTACTGCCTTGGGGAGCTGCTATGTTAAATAATTGCCTCTGATTGTTTTCAACAGACCCTTCTGGCGGGAAAGGCTGTTCACACTGCCTGAGCTCCAAGTCAGGTCAAATAAAGACAGCCTTGCAAATAGGGTCTTCCAGGTCAGATAATAACAGTTTCCTGGATATGGGGCTTTAGAAGAATCTCCAAACCCTCCTGCCTTCTCCAGTGACTGCCAGGCTCTGATTGTCAAAGCGATTGTTTCACAGTGATTGCGTTTTCAAGGTTACTGTGGAGCTGGGGAGGGGAGATAGGAACAAGGCAAGTTAAAATGCCATGAAGCTTGCTATTCTCACTGAAATTCAGCAGTTTTTCTTGAATAAATGCTCTCCAACTGCTGAAAGCTTTGGTTAATTTCCAGAATTCTGATCATTTGGCCAGGGTTCTTGTTGCTTTTATGGAGGAAAAGATTTTTAGAAGTCCTTTCTCTGGCATTTTTACTGACATCATTGATAAAAAAAAAAAAAATTTAACCCATAGCTGAATACCAGAAACTGAAAAAGAATTTATTACATAGGTTAATTTTTCTTAAGTAGCATTCTTCCTTCCCCCTCCCTCTGTTCAGCCTCACTCCTTTCCAGTCACGGTAGCCTCTTAATTTGGTTTGTGTTCTTTCAAACTGTATTCTGTTGATTTCATTTTTAACGTATGCATACATCTGTATATAATATGTACTTTATGGGGGTTTTCTAAACATAATAATTAACAGTGAATTTGTTTTGATTTTCAACTTGACTTTTTCTCCTAACTGTGTATCTGGGAGATCTTTCTACTGCACACTTAGAGATACATGTTTAAGTGTTTTTATGGAAATACCATAGGTTGCTAACTCTTCCATAATTGATGGACTTTTAGTTAGTTTGTAATAGGCAAGAGAACTGGAAACAGTGCTACAATTAATCTCTTCATATACGCGTCTCTATATATGAATATATCTCTAGGATAACTAACTGGAAGTAGAATTGCTTTGTGTGCATTCAAGATATGGAAGCGACCTAAGTGTCCATCAAAAGATGAATGGGTAAAGAAGATATATGTACACACAATGGAATATCATTCAGCCATAAAGAAGAATGAAATTCTGCCATTTGCAACAATATGGGTGGACCTGGAGTATTATGCTCAGTGAAATAAGTCAGACAAAGGCAAATACTGTGTGATGTCACTTATATGTGGAATCTAAAAAACAAAACAAGTGAATGGATATAACAAAACAGAAACAGACTCACAGATATAGAAAACAAACTAGTGGTTAGGAGGAGAGGAGAGGCAAGGGGAGAGGGGCAAGATAGGGGTAGAGGATTAAGAGGTACAAACCACTTTGTATAAAATAAATAAGCTACAAGGATATATTGTACAGCACAGGGAGATATAGTCATTATTTTATAATAATTTTAAATGGAGTTTAATCTATAAAAACATTGAATCACTATGTTGTACACCTGAAACTAATATTGTAAGTCAACTATACTTCAGTTAAAAAAATAATACATTATGTGCATTTAAAACAAATCTAAGAGTACTTTGAAATTGGCTTTCAAAAAGCCTAAACCAGTTTATATTCCAGCAATGGTATGTGAGAGTGATTCTTTTACCATACCCTCCCCAGTACTAGATATGATCAGTCATAAATTTATGAAAGTCCGGGCAAAAATGATACCTTGTTGATCTTTTTAAGTTTATGTTTAAATTATGTTTGGTAGGACGCACCATTGCTACCCCTGTAAGTAATAATTTTTAATCCTTCTGTTTTTTCCTTTTTAGGGGATGGCGTTTACATTACAGGAACGACAAATGCTTGGCCTTCAAGGACTTCTACCTCCCAAAATAGAGACACAAGATATTCAAGCCTTACGATTCCACAGAAATGTGAAAAAGTTGAATGGCCCTTTGGAAAAGTAAGAGTTGATTAGATGCTTAGTTGGTTATTGGCGTTCTGATCAGAAAAATTGGGAGTATTATGATTATTATGCATGAGAAACATACAGTCTCGATGAAACTTTTGTTTTAGTCAGTTGGTTTATAATGATTGTTTCCTTCACTTATTTTCACTATTGTAAAATTTAGCAGAAATCAATATTTTATGGTTAAAATCACAGAGCATTTCAGGTTTGAACGGAATGTTAGGAGCAGAGGCTATCACCTAATTTGCACCCATTCTATTCAATAACTTTTATTGATCACCTACTTTGTGTGTGCCATTGCTAGCCACTGAGGATATAAACTGGGTGACAGATAGGGTGGCCATGTAATATATCATCCAATCCCAGACACTTTGGGGAGTAAAAAAGAAGTAACTGAAACTGTCCCGGGCAAATTAGAATGTATGGCTACCGCAGTAACTCACAGCCTAGCCTGCCTTCTAGGAGTTCATCAGTAGATGGCTATACTATGCCTGTCATTGTATAGCACAGTGAGAAAAAGGGACATGTAGAGTACATTCTGAAAATGTGAAGAGGGGTGCCAGCCGAGCTCGGGGAGTCACTTCCTGGAGGAAGTGATGCCTGAGCTGAATTTGAAACAGTATGTTACAAGGAGCAGGCAAATGAGAAAGAAGGGCAGGGTATTCTGGTACAGGGATCAGTCTGACTGTAGAACTAAAAATATTTATTGGGTTTATAAAATATAGGGGATTATTGGATATTGGTGACTAGTGAGAGTGGTTTCTTTACATTATGGGGCATATATATATACGTGAAAAAATATATAGTCTCGAACTCATGTTACCACGGAGGAAAGACAAAGTCAAGAAGTGGCGTGAGAGTTAAAGAGGGAGGGGAGTGTTAACGGGACCTGAAGTCAGGAAAATCTGAAGTGTATATATGTGTGGTGGGGGTCAGGGAATGACAGAAAAGGACCCCAGAGAGTGTGCCAACTGAGCTGCATTTGGAGAGCATGAGTAGAGGACTGTGCCTGGTCAGAGGGTGTTCCAGGCAAAGGGTGTGTGGGCGTATGCTGCAACTCCAAGGTCAGAGTTGTGGTGCATTTGAGGAAGTGAAGTGATTCAGTATGAAGATGAGGCTGGAAAGTAGTCATTGAGGTCTAGTTAACTATTTTAGGAGCTTAAGCCTATTAAACTGGCATTTGGAAGCCCTTCAGGGAGAATAGAAATGATCAGAGGTATGTTTTTAAGAGAAGAATAGGATTGGAGCAGGGGAACAAAATTGTGAGAATAGAGACTACAACACTGTAAAACATCTATACTCCAATTTAAAAAAAAACCTAACTTTTACTATATTTATTTTTAATTTTTTTCAACAATACCTCTGTGCTCTTTTAATCTTTGGTTACTTATTCTCTAGTTTTTAGCTTAATGGTTTGTTTACTAAACAAACATAGAAGCTTTAATCCTAAAATAAAAAAATAAAATAAAGGCTGTTGCTTTGATGCCTGTGGTGTTAATAAGGTTTGAAAAAAAAAGGTTCTTGAGGTAGCCCAGGTGAGAGGTGACGGTGGCTTGGGCTGGGTGGGGATGGAGGGAGGAAATAAATATTTGAAAGATATTTCACAGGTAGTCTCTGTGGGACATACTGATTTATTAGGTTGGGGTGGGGGAGGGTGGGAGAGGAAGAAATCAAGAATGGACTCTGGATGGATTCCCATTTGATCAGATGATAACAAGAGGAGAAACAAATGTGGGGAAAAGACAATGAGTCTGTTTTAGACATATTTAATTCAGTGTGATTACTGGTTTTTCAGGCCAACATCTCCCTGTTTTCTAACCTCTATTCTTTAAAAGCTGTTATTTATATATTTATGTGAATTGACCATTGCCTCCTTTTGTGCTACCTGTGTGCCCTGTATAGAACTTAAAATGCCTATAAGCCTCCTGGATTATAAGCTCCATGAGGGAAATTCCCTGGTGGTCCAGTGGTTAGGATTCCTTGCTTCTACTGCAGGGCAGCATGGGTTTGATCCCTGGCCAGGGAACTAAGATCCTGCATGCCATGTGCTGCGGACAGATGGATGGATGGATGGATGGGTAAATGAATAAACAAACAAACTCACTCCACGAGGACAGGGGCACTTCTTACATCCCTGGAGTTCAGAATAGTACCTGGCACATAGTATTTTGTAAATATTTGAATGAATGCCACTTTATTTCCTTATTTACGTGTCAGTCACCTTGAAGATTAGGTCCTTGAAGGTGGGGCCTCATGGTAATTTTTGTGTTTCCAGTGCCTGATACAGAGCCTGACTCACAGTTAGAGCTCAATAAATGTTACCTGTTGGTTCTGTTATTACTCTTTTCATCATCACCATCTACCATTTAAGCACATTTTTATTTTTGTTGATTTTCAGTCCTGGGTATTATGTAATGATAATATAGGGTTTTGTTTTCCAGGGGGAGGGAGTCCTCAATTTTAGATGTTTAGATTTGACTTCAAAGGCCAAAGTCTTTAGCCTAATGCTGGCTGATGTAGGCATTATTTGGTGTGCTTAATTTCAGATACATCTATATAATGGGAATACAAGAAAGAAATGAGAAGTTGTTTTACAGAATACTGCAAGATGATATCGAAAGTCTAATGCCAATTGTATATACACCAACAGTTGGTCTTGCCTGCTCCCAGTATGGACACATCTTTAGAAGACCTAGGTAAGGCTTATTTTTAAAAATATATTTGCAAATGACTATTGCGTAGAAAAAACATCACTTCGTAGCCCCTATTACATTTCTATTTTATGTATTGCAGTCTTATCCAACCACATTTCCCACCTCACAAAAGCTTAATTTGGACCAAAAGGGATTAATAAAAATCTAACATGTGATATCTTTTATTTTGTGGAAATACCATCATTTATTCCTAACCTTCTTTAAGTATTTATGATTGTTAGAGGAAATGTGCATTTTTGTACCAAAAAAAAAAAACCCACAGTATTCTTAATTTTGGTGGCATATTCAGCAGAATAATCATAAAAGTTTTTGACAATCTGGCCAATTAAGAGATAGATTCTCATTTTTTTATCAGCTTTATTTCTATTGTTTGTCCTTTTTTATGAATTTACACAAATTTTACTTTCTGATAGTTCAAGTACCTCCAAATATTTTAAGTGGAAAGGGTACTGGAATGAGCATTGGCTCAAGTCTTTGAAAAAGTTACTTTATTCCTCCGAATCTGTTTATCATAAGGTAGGAATACCAATATTTTTCAAAGAGCTGCTGAGAAGGTCAGATGAGGAAACTGATGTGACAGTTTTTTGTAAACTTATAAGCATTGTATAAATGCTATTTTTACTTAATTTGAGTTTTCTTCTCTGTTCCTCTAACGTGTAATCATTTTCCACAATCCTTATGTTTTTCCCATGTCCTGCTTACGTATTGATACAAATGTAGAAATGCAAACACTGTGTGATAGCATTTATCTTTAGTCTCCTCTCATGTAGTCTAGTGGCTTTCAAACTTTAATATGCGTATGAAACATCTGTGGGGCTTACTTAAAATGTTCATCCTTGCCAACTTTCCTCTCCTTCCTATTCCCAAGATTCTGATGAAAAAGAGAAAGGTCTGGAGGTCCGGATTGTAATGAACACCGTCGGTGATGGTGTTGCAGGTATTCCCCGGAAGACACTTTGAGAACACTGTCTGTTCTGTCCTATGTGCTGCCATCAATTAATATGTCTAAGCATTTCTGTGGTATAACCCAGCTGTTCAGCTCTTTTATAGTTTCATTTTCACTTATAATAGTACTTCCCAATCCAGATTAAAGGACAAAGGAAAACAAAAAGATACTGATGCCTGGGCCCCAACCACAGAGATTCTGATTCAGTTTGTCTAGAGTTGGGCCCAGGTGTTGCTGTTTCATAAAATCTCCTGGTGTGATTTTGATGTGCACCCAGAGTTGAGAACTCACATGAAACATAAAGAGCTTTTGGGTGAGGGCAGATACCGTGTATCATTTGTGCAGTGGCAGTGGTTTTTTGTTTGTTTTGCTTTTTACATAGAAGATGGTCAGTAGGTCTTGGTTGTTTAAGTCCAAGCTAGTTAAATCAGAATCTCTGGGGGTAGAACCCTGGCATTTTAAAAAGCTCATCAGATGGGCTTCCCTGGTGGCGCAGTGGTTGAGAGTCCGCCTGCCGATGCAGGGGACATGGGTTCGTGCCCCGGTCCGGGAAGATCCCACATGCCGCGGAGCGGCTGGGCCCGTGAGCCATGGCCACTGAGCCTGCGCGTCTGGAGCCTGTGCTCTGCAACGGGAGAGGCCACGGCAGTGAGAGGCCCGCGTACCGCAAAATAAATAAATAAATAAATAAAATAAAAAGCTCATCAGATGATTCTACTATGAAGCTCTGGTTGAGAAACCGTTTAAACTGATTTAAGCTGGGATAGTAATGCCAAAGTTAAGATGTCGATAAGAAGAATGGATAAGCATCAAGTTCCTACTGTATAGCACAGGGCACTGTATTCAATAGCCTTTGATAAACCATAATGGAAAAGAATATGATAAAGAATGTATATATGTATGTATAACTGTGTCACTGTGCTGTACAGTAGAAATTAACACAACATTGTAAATCAACTATACTTCAATAAAATAAATTTTTTAAAAAGGATATCAGTGAGAAAGTTAAGAATCAGTTTGAAGGCACTGGGAGCCCATTGGCCCTCGTCTTTACTTGGCCTGTTTTCTAGAACCTATGTTTCTTTTTTCTGTCTCTCTTCCTGCCTTCCTCTCTTCCTTTATTGAAATCTGGATTATCTCAATTGGATAACAATATACAGTGTTTAAAATAACTTTTTACTTTTTCCTAATGCTTCAAGGATGGATTTTTTATGTGAAATTACTATAGTTTTCTTCTCTCCCTTCCTGCTCCTTCAGATTTCAAATTTTGTTTCAGTGACTTTTGACAGTAGTTTACTTAGCTTTATCGTGCTTTCCTGCATTGGTGGGTTGTCTTTATATTGCTTTTTACTGGAGGTATATTGAGTTTATTTGAATAGGAGATGTGGATACATTTCTTCTTGGGTAAAAATGATCACATCATTTAATAATAACCTTTGTTGCAGCTACTATGTGAACAATGCAATTACAGTTTGAAGTGGTTGAAAATAAACCTGTGTGACTTAGGTAAATCTGCTTGGAAATGACAGTGTCTTGATGTTTTACTAAAATATCTAAATATTCCAATTATGAACAAAAACTTAGAAAAAACTAAAAACTGTTGTGAAATGCAAAAGTGTTTTTGTTCTGTTGCAGGGGATTATTTATTTCAATCTCAGACAGAGGTCATGTTAGATCAATTGTGGATAACTGGCCAGAAAATCATGTTAAGGTACTAATAGCACAACCTTCCTTTCACAATGTTTTTCTTTCTATGTAAGTTACCTCTTATAAGGCAAAATTTTCAAGAACAGTTTTTTTTCATTGTTGCTCTGATTTATTTTGTACTTGCATACATGTAGATTTAGTGCTCTGAGGAAATCATGATAGTAATTATAAAATGGGTTACTGGTATAGAGTTTGCCCTGGGAAAGCAACTGGGCCTAGTAAGGTGAGCCTGTTCACTACAGTACCACTGGTATCTCTTGCTTTCTCTATATTCCTTTACTTTTTCAGTTAATATTATTCTAGGTAAAGAAAATACATTAAAATGCCATAAAAACTTTTATTCTGGTAGGCAATGGGGAGGATTCATTATGTCTTTTTTCTTCTAATTCTAAGATAGATTTAGATCCTTAAGCAAATATAACACTCTTAGCATTTCAAATTTAGCAAATATAAACAGCTGTCAATCTGGCTGTCTTTCATAAAACAAAAACTAATGACTTATTTAAGATCTTTTGGTAGGCTTTAGTGTTTATTACAGGCAGTAATCTTAGTTGCCTTTATTGCATGTTTTCCTCACCAAAATAATCTTTGATGAATTATCATTTGTTCTAATAACCTAAAAAAAATTTGGTCAGATAATTAAATTCATAGTATCCTCTTTTTTTTTTTTTTTTCATAGTATCCTCTTAAAACCTTGTAGGTGTATTTTTTATTCTAGATTTTTTTTCTCCATTGCTAAGGTTTTTCCTGTTTGGCTTCAGTTATTATTTGGAGTAACATGTTATTTCTAAACTCTTTGTTTCTCTTAGGGTTAATCTTTATCAGAAGTTCCCCTCTCCCCTTTTTAGTCCTTGTGAACATATTCAGGTTGATCCTCTAGTCAGAAGCATTCTACTCCTAAACCAAAGACACAGGGAAATCAAATCTAGTTAATTCTCCTCTTTACATCTATATTCTAGAAACCCTAGAATTTTAAGCATTCTTGGTTGGTGAACTTTGAAAGTTAGTTAAGAAACAATTTTCTTTTTAAAAGTGAGAGTGAAACTATGTGAAGAGAATCTTTTTTTGAGGTTTTCTGTTTTGTTTTGAACAGTAGCTTTTCTGAGATAAAATTCACATACAATGCAATTCACTGGCTTAAAATGTAAATTCAGTAATTTGTAGTATATTCACGGAGTTGTGCAGCCATCGTCATTGAGAACATTTTCATCACAGCTCCCTCATCCCCACCCTGCCAGAAAAGCCCTGTACCCATTAGTGTCACTCCCCACTCAGCCCTAGACAACCACTAATGCACTTCTCTCTCTGTAGCTTTACATGTTCATGTGAATGGAATAATCTAATACGTGCTATTTTGTGACGAAGAGAATCTTTTTGTGAATGTGTTTCTTAAGTGCTCCATTTTGGACAACTTATAATTTATTTTACTTTATCTTATTTGTAATTAAGGCTGTTGTGGTGACTGATGGAGAGAGAATTCTGGGTCTTGGAGATCTGGGTGTCTATGGAATGGGAATCCCAGTAGGAAAACTTTGTTTGTATACAGCTTGTGCTGGAATACGGCCTGATAGATGCCTGCCTGTGTGTATTGATGTAGGAACTGATAATCCAGTGAGTAAAATCATTTTCCCCCTTTGACCCTTCTCCCATATTAAAAAAAAAAAAAAAACTGCTTTATTACATTCCTCTTTTGAAGAAATATAAGAAGAGAAAATTCTGTGATTAGATATTAGCCTTTGTCTTAAACGCCTTTTAATATTTATGCAAATAATAGTGAATTAATACTATTAAGTTTTTTGAAGAAGGGCAATAAAGTTTTAAAAATTATTAGCTTCTTTATTTTACAATTTTCGTTTTATAGAATGTGTTTAAAATGGTTACATAACAGAATGCTTTTATTTTTACGTTTGTTCTCCTTTATAGGCACTCTTAAAAGATCCATTTTACATGGGTTTATATCAGAAAAGAGATCGATCACAACGTTACGATGATCTGATTGATGAGTTTATGAAGGCCATTACTGACAGGTATTTTTTAAAAGTTTGAGTATATGAAAGCATCTCTTAAAAAAAAAAAAAAGGAACCACAGTTTTGTTTTCCTTTATCTTTTGTGAAGATAGGTAGAAGGAGATTAAATTTTGGAGAAATTAGGTTCTTTCCTGCCTGATTCGATGTGCTGATGTGTGGTGATACCCTCTGCCTTGCCTTCCTGAGTTATCTGACATCTTGAGCACACTGAAATCTTGAAGTCTGCACTCACTGCTCCTAAAATCCCCTCACTGTGCGGTTCTTTCAGCCCTTGGCATCCAGGCTGACTCCACCATTCCAGTGAAACCCTTGTGCAGCTTTCGTGTTTTAAATTCTGACCATTTGGTCTTCTTCTCTCTCCTCCTCTTTGCAGCATCTGACCAGGTTTTCCACTCCTACATCCTTGAAATTGTTTTCTCTTGACCACTAAAAGACTTTCCTAACTTGGTCTTTCTCCCACCTTTTCTCTTTCCTTTGTCATCTCCACTGGTTTTTCTTCCTCTCTTATTAAATGCGGGTGCATACGTAGTTCTCTTCTCTTGTCGTAGTCTTGTAAGCTATGACCTTTATGCACGTAACTCCTAAGTCCATGAATACCCATCTCTGTACTCCCGCATCCCTCTGAGGCTTGCGTTCCCAACAGTTGGAATCCTCCATCCAGACATTTTGTTGCTCCTTCATATTCATGTCCAGAACAACTCCTTCCCTTTCTAAATTGCCTGTCTTCTGTAAATCCAGCCTCTAATAATGGCATTAACATGGTTGACAGGGTTGTCGCCAGACCTTTGATCTTGGTCTAATCTTTGACTCTTTCTCCTCCTCCCTCAACCCCGTATAGTGTCACTCAATCCTCACATCCAGTTGGTACTATCCCTTAAATGCCTCAGAAATATATCTCCTCTTTTCCATTGCCACAGCCTTTCTGCAGATCTTCATCTCTCTTTTGGATTCTTTAAAACCTTCCTCCAACTTATCTCCATTTCCTCTCCACCTTACCACCAGATTAGTCTTTTAAAAACATGAACTTTGGGGCTTCCCTGGTGGCGCAGTGGTTGAGAGTCCGCCTGCTGATGCAGGGGACACGGGTTCGTGCCCCGGTCCGGGAAGATCCCACGTGCTGTGGAGCGGCTGGGCCCGTTAGCCATGGCCACTTTGTTATATCACTCTTTTGTTTGAAATCTATCAGTGGTTTCATGTTGCCATAGGGTAAAGTCCAAACTCTTTATGATCTAGCCCTGCCCTACCTTGTAGATTATTGGTACATGGAAGATAGTAAAAAATTAACTCCTGGGCTTCCCTGGTGGCGCAGTGGTTGAGAGTCCGCCTGCCGATGCAGGGGACACGGGTTCGTGCCCCGGTCTGGGAAGATCCCACATGCCACCAAGCAGCTGGGCCCGTGAGCCATGGCCGCTGAGCCTGCGCGTCCGGAGCCTGTGCTCCGCAACGGGAGAGGCCACAACAGTGAGAGGCCCGTGTACCGCAAAAATTAACTCCTTTTCAGAATCAAAGTTGACATATCTAAAACTAAACTTTTTATCTTCCCCAAAATTGCCATCTCCTCCCCTTCCCCTCATTTCCTTACCTTGGACAATCAGATAGTATCTCTTAGTCATCCAGCATCTCTCTCACTTCCCAGGTGGTCCTCATTGTCAACTTCTTTTTGTTCATTCTGATGTCTGCTGATTGTCCCTTTCACTTCCTGTGGCTTCTGCTTCAGATCTTCTTGTCATCCTCTAGCTGTCTAGCTATTTTTCCTTCTTTCTCATCTCTCCCCAGGTTGATATATGCTGTGTATCACTGGCAGGTTTATCCTTCCTAAAGGGAGTCTCAGATGAATTCTTCCCTTCTCTAGCCTTCAGTGATTCTAGATCAGATACGGAATAAAGTCCCCATTCCCTAATTTTGCATTCAATGTTCTCCGTTATCTGGCTCCAACCTACCTTAACCAACTTCTCCCTTATACTTTCATATAGACCCTGAAATATATAGCCAGACTGTTGAAAATTCAGGGTCAGCAAAATACACCTTGTTTTTCTTTCTACCGCTTTACTTTTTGTTGTTCTTTCAGGACCCAAATAAAGTCCCACCTCCTTTTCAAGCCTTCCCTTACTCCACCCCACCAAGATGATTGATATCTTTTTCTGCATGCCAGTCAACTCATACAGCAATTATTCTTTAACCTCTTATTTAATATATACTTGCCTGTGTTGCTGTTTAACTGTGAGCGTAATGAAAATTCACATATCAAATATATACTTTTTGAGACTCAGAGACAAAATCTCTTGCTTTTTAGGAAGTTACTTGTGCTTACGTGTGCTGGACACCCTCCTAGGCACTTGGTAATAGTTTATGCAGATTAATATCCCATAGGTCCATCATACTGCTACCTTCATTTTAAGAACCCCATACATTTTTCTGAATGAGTAATAGATTTTTCTACATTTTGCGTTCTAGTCTTTCACAGACTCTGAAAATTGCCAGATGGCCTTAAACGAACTAACTTTGTACATTATTTTAAAATGTGATCATAAGGACTATTAGACAGGAAAGCTGTTTAAACGTGGTATTTTCAACACAACTATCATGGGCTTTGCTGTTTTTAGATATGGACAGAACACACTTATTCAGTTTGAAGACTTTGGAAATCATAATGCATTCAGGTTCTTGAGAAAATATCGAGAAAAATACTGTACCTTCAATGATGATATTCAAGGTAAAGCAAAAGAAAACCTTAGGTTTTTGATTCCTACTTAAAATTTTTTTTAATGTGCCTACTTTTTACATCACAATGTTTTACTTGTCTTACAGGGACGGCTGCAGTTGCTCTAGCTGGTCTGCTTGCAGCCCAAAAAGTCATTGGTAAATCGATCTCAGAACACAGAATCTTATTTCTTGGAGCAGGAGAGGTAAAGTTCCTATAAGCTTTTAGGATTGAAAACCAACAGTCTCCTTTAGAATTGGAAAATGGGGTATAATGAACTTATAATTTTGTTGAGAGAGAGGGTGTGAATTCAAGATCAGTGTTGTGAATAGGTAATTTTAAATGTTTGGAAAGAATATCGCAAAGAATCAAGCTTTGTGTGCTTTGTAAGGGAAGAATAGACCCAGTATTCCTCATAACATACAATTCTCATAAATAAAGTAATTTAATATGGCGTCATACTCCAGTCCTTGTTTTTTAAAATTTATGTTCTGTTACACAGGCTGCTCTTGGAATTGCAAATCTTATAGTTATGGCTATGGTGGAAAATGGCCTCTCAGAAGAAGAGGCGCAAAAGAAAATTTGGATGGTTGACAAATTCGGTTTGTTATTTAAGGTAAGGTATTTAAAATTTGGAGAAGCAAAAGAATGTTGTTATAGTGATATGTTTAGTTTTTTTTCATATTCAAATCATAATCTCTGTGTTGGCACCAGACTTATTCTTTCTTGCTTTATTCTCTGACTCTTGACCCGTCTAAAACCTAGTGGTTTTTCATAGGAATTCAGAAGTTTCTAATTAAATCATTAGCAGGACATCTGATATTTGAGCAGAAATTCTTTAACCCTTTGGAGATCATAATCTCTTGTAGCAATCTCATGGAAATCTAAGGACCTTTTCCCCAGAAAAAGGCACATATTCCTAAGGTCAAATGATGGATAATAAAGAGTTTTATCCCAGATCAACTTGGTATCCTTTGGACCTACTTGCCTTCCTATCATTGATTGCCATTTTTAGTAGCTTAAGAAATGCCTTATATCTTATACTGTGTAACACATTGAAATGTAGGTAAAATGTCTCATAGTTGAACTTATCCAGTACACAATGCTGTTGTATTTTTGCCATATATATTGAGATAGAGGTTACTTGTCGTCTACATCTTTGGGCAAGCTTATGTTAGTGTACTTTGCTCCAGTTCTGAAATCTTTTCTTAATTAGTACCAGTATTCTATTAGTACAAAAAATGAAATGAAAAATTAAAGTATGTGAATGAAAAATCTTGAATGCTTAAATTATAACTAATTTTTTTAAGCGTTTGAAAATGTACCAGACATTGTGGTAAGACTTTACAGGTATTATCTCATTTAAAGTTTTTTTAAAAGTCTCATTTGATCTTATCAAAAATTCAGTGAAATTTTACAAATGAGGGAAAGAGGTTTAAAAAGGCCAGCTCACTTTTCCAAGATCATCACCTTACAAGTGATGGAGGTAGGATTCATACCCAGGTAGCCTGACTGTGAATCCTATGCTCTTAATCATTCAACTGTGCCGCCTCCCAAAGCTGTAACTGCCATATTTGCTTGTATGTAAGATACGAGGATTACAAGACATTGTACTTGGAAGGCTATTGGGAGGTGTATCTGTTTTTACTAGTACGCAATTATGTTGGTGTTTCTTTTTGTGATGTTGGTTTTTATAAATGTTTTGTGATTCTTTATCATATTTGTAATGAGTCTAGTTTAGAATGAATACAAGTGAGAAGAAACCCTGTGCATCTGCAAGTTCAAGGTATATTTTTCTTTTAAGATGAGTTTTAGGCTTCATATCTCTCCTGAGGACCCAAAACACTGCCCTCCTTTCTGAGACTGAGAGTTTCCTGTTGAAGCCCTCATGGAAGAGCTGTGGTCTTCCTGGGAGCAGGCATGTGAAACCACTGTTCTGAGAACTTGGATCTGTTGAGGCTGTATTTCACTCATTTAATTACTTCCCAACCAAGTGATGATGGTGTGCTACTTTTCCCAGCCCCTGCTGGTCCTTACCTGGGGTTATTCTGAAGTTCTGATGGAAAAAGTCACCGTTGCATGGGAGGTCTTCTCTTTTAACAAAATAAGGATTTCTCAGCCTGGTTGGTTTTTGCATTCCACATGTTTTTGTCTGCTTTACATTGTTGAGAAATTCTTCATTGTTCTAGTGTGGTATATCTCCTGCCCTTGTGACACTACTAAGGAGTTAATTTTTACAGTTTTTGACCTGGGATTTGGTGAGGAAAGTGTGTTCCTTCATTCAGCTATCTTGAACCAAAATTCCCCTTTCCTCTTGTTTCTGAACTTTTGGTAGTGTAAGTCCATGATGTCTATCTGAAATCCTAAGAACTCTGAAATCCCTGAGTTTTTCTTCAAATTCATTTGGTTATAAATCTGACAGACCTGAACTTACCTACTAACTTTGGTAGCAAGACCAAAGAGGGTATTTCTAATCTTCACCTTTTGTACTTGGTGTGACTATTCATAAGTTCTGTTCAGTTGTGGAGTGCCCGTTGCGAGGGTATTTGTGATATATTATCATAAGACAGTTCTAAAATATGAAATTCCGAATTTTAAAACACAGCTAGCCCAGATAAGGGATTGTGGGCCTTTGTGCCCTATTGGATTTAGGAGGACTTCACAGAGTAAATGAGTTTCTGAGAGGGATTAGTAAGTTTCTGGTTATAATGGAATTTGATTTGTGTTTTATATTTGGGTTTATGAGCAATATGAAGATAGGATTGGAAGATATGGGTTAAAAAGAAAGGTACATTGGACTTCCCTGGTGGTGCAGTGGTTGAGAGTCCGCCTGCCGATGCAGGGGACACGGGTTCGTGTCCCACATGCCGCGGAGCGGCTGGGCCTGTGAGCCATGGCCGCTGAGCCTGTGCGTTCGGAGCTTGTGCTCCGCAACGGGAAAGGCCACAGCAGTGAGAGACCCGCAAAAAAAAAAAAAAAAAAAAAAAAAAAAAAGAAAGGTACATGAAAATGAAAAGATATTCTTATTGTAGAAACAATATGTGACTTATAATGATGTCTTTTCAATTAATCCTTAATAAGCAATTACTAAAAAACTGTATTTTATCTAAAAACTCAGGGGCGGAAAGCTACAATAGACAGTCATCAGGAACCATTTGCTCACTTAGCCCCAGAGAGCGTACCTGATACTTTTGAAGATGCAGTAAATATACTTAAGCCTTCAGCTATAATTGGTAAGTAAAGTTGTTGTCAAGTCATTCTGTTACTTACCTGTGTAATGCCAGTCATAACTTCCATGCAGGATTACTCAAAGTGAAATGACAGATTTTACCTAGCTTTCAGCATATATAATGTTTTCTGTGATAGCTTTTCTTAAATTGAAGTATATCTGATGTGCAGTATCATATAAGTGACAGGTGTAAATGTGGCTCACAGTTTTTAAAGGTTATTCTCTGTTTATGGTTATTATAAAATATTGGCTATGCTCCCTGTGTTGTAGGTGGTAGCTTTTAGATACAGTGTGTAAAGTTTTGTTAATGGATGTTGCTTGTACTTTTAACTTCTAGAAGCTGTGTGATTGATCATGCTTTGCTTTTAGAGTTGGTATGACTGGTGGGCTCAAAACCTGAAAAAGACCAAGGTTATTTGACAGACCAAGAAAATCCTATGCAGAGTTAAAGATTTTCACTGGCAACAAAGCTGTAAGCCTTTGGTATGTTTTAAGAGTCAGGCGTTGCCTAGCTGACATCAGACTATGCAACATGGCATTAAGTTCAGAGCAGAAAATGTAAAAGTCTTTAAAAGAGGGACTCTTTCATTTCCTATATAGCTGTAAGATTTGAAGCTATCATTTTTCTTGTAATGTTGCCAATTTCTTGGAGGAGCTCTGTGAAATGTTAAATAGTAAACTTACTGTTTTAAGTCTCAAACAGTCTTTATGGTTAGGAAAAGGATGTCTGTATTAGCTTCTTCACTGATTAGAACTCATAATTTTTTAGAGTGAGAAGTAATCTTAAAGATTGCAAGTGTGTCTCTCTCAAAACTCAGTATGGAAACCTAAGAATCTGTCCATTGACTCAGTCCCTGGAGGGTCAAGGAAACAAAAAGAAAAAAATGTTTAATTCTTTTAGAACTCATGGATTCCTAAGACTATGTCCACATACCTCCACATGGGGAAACACTCAGTAGAAGTTCCTTTTTTACATGAGAAAAACAAGCACAGAGATGTTAAGCAACTTGCCCAAGATTTGTGAATATTTCATATAGCCAGTAGTGACCGAGCAAGCACTAAAACTTTGGTCTCCAGATCAGTATTTTTCTCTATTACATATCAGTTTATAAAATGGAATTTAAATTTTCTTTGACTGTTGAATGTAAGTCTTATTGGATGAACTGTGTAAGCACTCAGCCGAGGCATTGCTTGGTCATCCCCGGATTCCCACCATGGGCTAAGTATTCTTCCTTCATGCTGTGCTTCTATGCACTGCATGCTTAGCACCTGTTACAGGTTTTCTGATTTTCTGTTTACTCTGTTGTTCTTTCTCTCAACTATAAGCTGCCTGCATTATGTTCATTTTTATATCCTAATGGCCTAATACAGTGTCTCAGACATTGTAGGGGCTTATTAAAAGGTCATTAAACTGAACTCTATCAAGAAAGTGGATTGTGGGGCTTCCCTGGTGGCGCAGTAGTTGAGAGTCCGCCTGCTGATGCAGGAGACACGGGTTCGTGCCCCAGTCCGGGAAGATCCCACAACACTGTGGAGCGGCTGGGCCCGTGAGCCATGGCCACTGAGCCTGTGCGTCTGGAGCCTGTGCTCCGCAACGGGAGAGGCCACAACAGTGAGAGGCCTGCGTACCGCAAAAAAAAAAAAAAAAAAAAAAGAAAGTGGATTGCTTTAGTCAAGAAGATCTTTTATCACTTCTGAACTCCTGTTATTTTATAATGAATACCACAGAGTTTAACAAGTTAACATTTGAGGTGCAAGTTTTTAATTAAAACAATTTTTTTAATTGTGGTAAAATACACATAACATAAAATTTGCCATAACCATTTCTGAGTGTACAGGGAGGTAGTGTTAAGTGCATTCACATTGCTGTGCAACCAATCTCCAGAACTCTTTTTACCTTGTAAAACTGAAGCTCTCTGTGCACCTGAAACTATCGCAACGTTGCTAATCAGCTATACTCCAATATAAAATAAAAAGTTAAAGGGGAAAAAAAAAAGCTGAAGCTCTATGCCTGTTAGACCAGTGGTCCCCAACCTTTTTAGCACTAGGAACCGGTGTCATGGAAGATAATTTTTCCACAGACCAGGGAGGGGATGGTTTGGGGTGATTCAAGCGCATTACATTTATCGTGCAGTTTATTTCTATTATATTACATTGTACTATATAATGAAATAAGTATACAGCTCACCGTAATGCTGACAGGAGGCAAAGCTCAGGTGGTAATGCGAGCAGTGGGGAACGGCTGTAAATGCAGAGGAAGCTTCGCTCCCTCACCCGCCGCTCACCTCCTGATGTGCGGCCCGGTTCCTAACAGGCCACAGACTGGTACCAGTCCGTGGCCCCGGGGTTGGGGACCCCTGTGTTAGACAACAACTACATGATGGAGGTAGTCTTATACTCTTTTTATTGTCCACAATTTACTATATCTGGGGTAGACAATAAATATTTAAGTGAAAATTTTTAACATTTTATTGTTTCTCTTTTGAGATTTAAGATTGGAATTATCTCAGCAATGCAAAATCTTATCTTTGTAATGGGATAAGCACAGGTCTTATCTTTACCTGTGCTTTTGTTGTGTTATTATAGAAATGCTATTGATGAGAAGGCTATGCTTTACTTGTAATGAAGTTCATTTTTTTCCCCCCCTTATTTTATTACAGGAGTTGCAGGAGCTGGCCGACTTTTCACTCCTGGTGTAATCAAAGCCATGGCTGATATCAATGAGAGGCCTATAATATTTGCATTAAGTAATCCTACAGCACAAGCTGAGTGCACAGCTGAAGAAGCATATACACTTACAGAGGTATTAATAATAGTATGAATTGGTTATGTCTGTTATTTTCTCTCTATTAGCCTATTAGTTATACATTCCTGAATAATTCTTTTTATGGTTGCTCTAGAGATTACAGCATGTATCCATGGATCATCAAATTCTGATGTAAATTATTGCTTGTATCAATTCTGGAAAGCAGTTACTTTATATATCCATTTTAACACCCTCAGGCCTTTTGTGCTATTGTTGTGCATTTTAATTCTCTCTATATTTTAAATCCCCAAAGACATTCTTTTTGTTTTAAACAAAAATTATTCATTTAGATTTACCTACATTTTAATATTTTCTATTGCCATTGTGTCCTTCATGCATACCTGTGCTTCTATCTAGGATTATTTCTTCTACCAGAAGAACTTACTTTAAGTGTGGGTCTGATGAATTCTCTTGATAATTTCTTTATTTTGCCTTCATTTTGAAGGATATTGTTTCACTCTGCATGTAAGTCAGAGTTGGTAGATACTTTATTTCAGAACTTTGAATGTATCGTTCTTTTGTTTTCTGACTTCTGTTTTCTTTTTGATAGACCATTTTGTCTTTGGTTTTAAGCAGTTTTTCTACTATGGACTTAGGTGTGGTTTTCTTTGTATTTATTCCACCCGAGGACTGTAGAGCTCCTGAATCTGTGGCTTAATGTCTTTTTGGACACATTCTGTCTCTTCTCTTGTAGGACTCCAGTTATGTGAATGTCAAGACTTTTTCACCATATCTAATATGTCTCTTTCACTATTTTCTATGTATACCATCCTGTTTGTTCTCTGTGTTTCAATCCTGTGATTTTCTTTGGACTTATCTTCCAGTTTGCATATTCTCTTTTCAGCTGTGCTAAATCTGTTGTTAGGTTCTTAATTTTATTGTATTTTTCACTTGTGGAATTTTATTTCATTCTTTCCATAATTCATTAATTTAGCATCACAGACTTAAAATCACGTATTATAGAAATAATCAATTTATAAATACTACTTTCTTGCCCTCACATGTCATGAAATAATTGTTTTTACCCTCTTCACATGTATCTTCACCATCATAGGGCCATTCTTTTGAATCATGTGACAGCTCTCTGGAACAAATTTTTACTTTCATCTAAACTGTTTAAAATTTAGCTCTTTTGAATTCTTTGACACTGCCACTGGGTTATATCCCAGGTAAAAGTATCTGCTTGTATACCGTTAGGACAGTTCTTTTTCCCTTACTGTTCTATAGAGATATATTTGTAATCTCCACAATGTAATCAATTCCTGTATTGTTCTTGCAAGTGATCTTTAAGTGACTCTAGGAAGTGATTTTTTTCTTTTAAGTTGGTTACAATGTTGTGTTAAGTTTCAGGTATATAGCAAAGTGATTCGGTTATATACTTTTTCATTTTTTTGTATTTGTTTCCATTATAGGTTATTACAAGATGTAGAATATAGTTCCCTGTGCTATACAGTAAATCTTTGCTGTTTAGGAAGTGATTTTTAAAGCCTTGTTTACAGTGATATATAGGAGTAGTAATTGTTAGGTCATACCCTTGAGAAAAATTAATAAATTTTATAAATGTTTTTGTCTCTATTAAAAGTATTTTATTATGGAAAATTTCAAGATATACAAAAGTAGAAAGAACAGTATAATTAACTCCCATGTACCAATACCCTGCTTCAAAAGTGATCAACTTATTGCCAATCTTGTTTCTTCTACATCCTACTCACCTTAGATTTTGAAGCCAGTCTCAGACATATCATTTTATTATAAATATTACAGTGTATCTCTCAAAAGTTAAGGATTCTTTTAAAAATACAATCACAGTATTATCACACCTCACAATTTTAACAATATTTTTTAATTACTTATTTGATTCTTTTGTATAGCTTTCAGTTCTCTGCTAAAATTTTGTCTTGTCATTCAATTTCTTGAATATATGAATCATAATTAAGATTAATGTCTGATAGTAACAAATATCTCACTCTCTGTAAGTCCACTTCTATTATCTGTCTTTCTTCTTGGTTATCCAGTTCTTGTCTTTTTGTAAACCTAGTTTTACTTCTTTCACTTCCTTATTGAGTGCTAGGTAGTGTGGATGAAGGATAGTAGCAATAATTTGAGGCTCGGAATGAAGTTACCTTCCTCCATAGAAGCTTTGCCTTTCCTTTTGGAGGCTGTTAGTCTGGGGCAGCTCCATGTAATTCAGCAGGATGTGGTCCATGGGAGGCCTCATCTGTTTCCACAGTTTACGTTTTCTCTTGGGTATGAATCAAAAACCTTGGGGTATTTTTTTTTGTGTGTGTGTGTTACGCGGGCCTCTCACTGTTGTGGCCTCTCCCGTTGCGGAGCACAGGCTCCGGACGCGCAGGCGCAGCGGCCATGGCTCATGGGCCAGCCGCTCCGCGGCATGTGGGATCTTCCCAGACCGGGGCACGAACCCGTGTTCCCTGCATCGGCAGGCGGACTCTCAACCACTGCGCCATCAGGGAAGCCCAACCCTGGGGTATTTATTAGCACTCCTCACCCGTAGTGGTCTCTGAAGTATACTTTTTCTCTCTCTGTCATCACGAGACTCCTGATAACTTCAGTGCTCCGGCACTCAGCCACAGATTTTCTTTTTGAAATCACTCACCTGAAGGAGGAAAGCTTCAAATGCTGGGCCCAAATACCTTGCTTTCCTCTTTTTTTGGATATTGACTGTCTCCACCTCCAAGCTCTCCCTATCTTGGTAGCACTCCCGCTTCCTTAAAACATATTTTTAATATATTTTATCCAGTTTTTCTCATTGTTACCAGAGGGAGAATTGGTGTGAAACAACCTAGAAGACTATTGCCAAAGTAGAACTCTCAGAACTGTTTGAACTTAATATTCACGCTCTTGATATATTTAGCATTATTTTTTTTCTCATTGTTACAAATTTTATTTTGACACATATATCCTCTCAGAATTCCTTTTGTTTCTATATTGCCACTTTGTGTTAGTCAAAATGAATTTGCTTCCAACAGTTATAATAATTACTGAAACTTCTAATAATTATTGAAATCTTTTCTTTTGAACTCATCCCCAAAGTCAGCATACAGATATATTAAAAAAAAAAATCAGTCTCTTTAGTATACTGTCTTACTTCTTTATCAAAGAGTTGTATTACTATTAGCTTGATTGCTCATCCTCTTCACCTGTCTTTACTACTTAAAACTAACGGTTATTGCCCCCAAATTAAATCTTAGTCTTACACAAAGACTAGTTGATAAATATACTCCATGTATTATGGGTCTTGGCATTTCCAAAATATAAAAAATTTAAATGTTTTGGGCAGTAGTAGTATATCAGTAGAAGACTTCAAACATTTAAGAATTTTATTTTTTGAATAAATGTTATTGTAATAGATGTACACCGTTTGAATGAATAAAAATTCCTCAAAGAAACCAGTTTGACACACTGTATCAGTTCTGAGATGCAAATTTTCTCACAATTTTTATAACTTTGAAATTGTGTTATCTCTTAAAAATGGTAAAAAAGCATTGTGTCATAGTTTAATTTAACATAATTTTTTTCTTAGTGTTACATAAAATAACGGCATAAATGTATGTATTTGTAGTTACTGCTAAAATTTTAAGTGTCCTTTTGTTGTTTTTGGTGGAGGGATGTCTCAGTGCTAGTCTAACACCCTCTGCTGCTTAGGGAGAAAAATGCGTTTAAAAAAAGTGTTTTTATATTTTAATGGCCAGTTGCTCAAAGAACAAAGGATAGGCTAACCTGGGCTTCAGAATGAGAATACTGTTATCATTAAGGTCTTGCCACATTTAAGCTATAGGTTGATTATGAAAGAAGAAGAATTAAAAAATAAAAAAGATGGCCTGTTGTGACCACCTAGAGGGGTGGATTAGGGAGGGGGACACAAGAGGGGGAGGATATGGGGATATATGTATACATACATATAGATGATTCACTTTGTTAGACAGCAGAAACTAATACGACATTGTAAAGCAATTATACTCCAATAAAGATGTTTAAAAAAAAATGGGCTGGAGAAGATGAACTGCTGTTGAATCTTGCCATTCTAGAGAAGATGCCCAAGATCTTTCTAAATCTCCAAATTTACTGATATCATGAGGATATAACATTTTCCCCATAAAGAGCTATATTGTATAATCCACTTTATAAATCTATTAAAATTAATGGTGGCACAAAAATAATCTATATTATTATATACATTGTGGTAACTTGTATGGCATTAACCATGATCTTCAAAGAAACAAAATTTTTGTCGCAAATAAAGCTAGGCTTAGAACAGGTAGAGAATGGTAATAACTATCTGTAGAAAATTCTATAGCTTTCTGGAGTTGTAGGTCCAAGACACTCACCTGGGCCCACCACTGGCACAGTTGACTTGCTTCTACACATAAACCTGAGATCATTTTGAAATTGAAAGTATGTCTTGTAAAAGTAATAATTACTACACATGGTAGATCTTCAGGTTGTCCAAAGGGTCAAATTCTTGAGTGCTAAATCCACTAATGCCAAGGGTCTACTATATTTCAAAGAATAATCACTCTTGCTATAATACACATCTGTAGATGTAGGGGAAATATAAAGCATTATAAACACTAAAATAACTGTCAAATGTTTAGGTGTCATGTCATTTTGTGCATCCTACTGTGTGGAGATAGTTCAGCTTTCTGTGAATCACCTTTTAACTTCATCTAAGTAGCTGTTTAAACATGACTTCCTTTAGTTATACTTCAAGTATTCCAAGATAAGTTATCCTGTTTGAAAACTATTGTTTTCTTGCCTTTTTTTTTTTGGTCAGGTAGGGGTGCGACAGATGGAATTTGTGGGGGAAAATTATATATAAAGGATTTATAAATTAACCTTCAGGTACTTTTCAATTCCATGGGCACCAAATTCTCTTAGAAATATTGAAGGTGCTAGTAAAATGTATTATATGCTATTATAGAGCACAGTACTAAAATTGGTGGATACAACAAATTTGGAGACTTCCTTTTCTTTAACAAGACAACATGCCATGTTTTTCTGGAGTGACTGTGGTTATACCATATGCCTGTTCTATAAACTGCCTATCTAGGGGGCATTGTAGCATAATAGAAAACCATGGGTTTTAGAGTTATAAAAATCTGGATTCAAGTTTAACTGCTACAGTTGTGATGTGTGACTTTTTACAAAGTACTTGGAAATATTTAAGCCTTTGATTTCTGAGATTTTTAAAATATATATATTAGTGAAATGGAGATGATAATCTCATAAGCCTTCTATGTGGGCTAAATTAACTGAGTTAACACATATAAAGCACCTGGTACAGAGCCAGAAACAGCAGAGGTACAGTAAATGGTAGCAGTTTAATTTTTGATGTTTTCCCCTCATTCACAGATGTTTATAGCAGTCTTTATTATTAGGGATGATATTTTTTTGCCGTCTACATTTGTTAAGTTTTAAAGGAAATAGAAGTGTCAGGTTTTAAAGAATTTATTAATGGACTTTTTCAACTTTGAATGCTTGCTATGCATAAAACAAACCTTATTCTAATAAGGATTTGAATGAGAGGATTATGTTTTATAGTAAATTATGCCTGTTTTGCAAGTAGTATATTGGTCTACTACAGGGTTTAATTTTGTTTTAATTCACCTCAATTTTCTAGTCCACATAAAGTAACAAAATTGAGGTTATTTCATTTCTCAACAGGGAAGGTGTTTGTTTGCCAGTGGCAGTCCATTTGAGCCAGTGAAACTCAGTGATGGTCAAGTCTTTATACCAGGTCAAGGAAACAATGTATATATTTTTCCAGGTAAATGCCACCATTATTTATGTTATAGAATAATCATTAATAACTACATTAAAATTCCTTATGAAATTCTTTAGAATTTAAGATTTAAAAAACAATGGTATTTACAGGATTTTGCTATGAATGTACAGGAAAACTCAAGGAATTCAGCAAATCCAACTTGCTCTATTTCCCCTAAAAATTTATTTATTCATACCGTTCATTAAATTTGTTTTTATTATAGAAATAAAGTAGTACATGGTTCATAAAAATGCAAAAGGAACAGAATGTTAAAAAATTATTTAACCTCTCTATCTCCCCTTCGTACCTCCTTAGCATACTTATCAGCTATAACCACTGTGGTTTCCTTTGAGTTTTTCTGATGGTTACCATCATGACTGGCACACTTCTCCCTTATCTTGATTCTTCCAACTCTAGACTGTATGTGTGAACTTCCAACTGTGAAATCTAAGTAATAGTCCACACGTAATACCTAATACCTCCTAATACCTTGCTTTCTCTCTCTACCTGTCAATTTCTGTTACTACTTTTAGTTTTCCTGGTAGTTACCTTTATCTCTATATAATAAAGAGCTTTTGTAAGCAATTTAAGACAGTTTTTATTAGCTTGCCACAGTAAAAATGAAAAAAAAATCTGGTATTTAGCTTTCTTATCTCTTCTTATTTTATCTCTCAACTATGGTTGGTATTTCTACATTGCAGAGAACTTTTTGAAACTTACATTGTGTTCTGGTTGTTTTCCATGTTTTGTCTCTGGATTGATTCTGAAATTACATGATTATATGTTACTCATGTCTAAACAAGAGTGTGGTTTGATAAATACAGTAGAACCTGCAATTGTTGATCAACAAAATTTTTGACACTCAAAGTCTTTTAAGTGTCAAGTATAATGAATCCTCCTCTAATTTCTTGCCAGCTTCCTTCATTTCATCCTGATCCTGCCCCACAGCAAATCATTTCTGTGGTGCTTCTCTCTTGCCCATGTACACTCTTCCTCTTTGTGTTGGTCTCATTTTCCTGGAATACATCTTTGAATAAGTTTTTTTATGAAGCATGGATGAAAACTGAGTTTTTACGTATCTGAAAATGTCTTTATTTTGTTCTCTTGCTTGATGGTTTGGTTGGGTAGAGATTTGTAGATTCAAAGTCATTTTTGTCAGACCTTTGGAAACACTTCTCCATTCACTTTCAGTGGCCAGGGTTGCTGATGAGAAATCTGGTGTCAATGAGATTGTCATTCCTTTATACCTACTAGCTTTGTCTCCCTAAAAATGTTTCAGTGTTTTCTTTATCTTTAGATCTCTGAAATATTAGTGGGATGTATCCAGGTTTGGGCTTTATTTCTATCATGCATGTCTGCAGGTGGGCCAATTCACTATATTTTCTTTTCCAAAGGACTTTTTGTTCTGTCTTTCCCCCCCCTTATTTCTTTCCTTTCATTATTTCTGTTTTTCCCTTATGGAACTTGTGTTAGACCATGGTCAAATCCCTCTGTTGCCCTGACTTGTAACTTTTATTCATATTTTCGCCTCTTACCTTTTTTGTTCTTTAATATGGGGGATTTCTGTGGTGTTTGTTAATTTATCTGTATCTGTTTTGGTTTCCTTTTTCCTTTTTTTTTTAGCACTTCTAGTGTATGTTTTGTTTCAACAGTCATTTTTTATTGAAAATTTCAAACATATACAACAGTAGAGGGAAGAATGAAATCCCACGTTCCATTCTCCCACTTTTTGGCAGTTATCAATTTGTAACCAGTGTTATTTAATCTATACTCCCACCCACTCCACCTTCACTGGGTTATTTTAAAGCAAGTCAGAGACATCATATAATTTCATTAATAAGTGCTTCAGTATGTGTCACTAAAAAAAATAATTTTTAAAAAATTAAACATAACCATAATAGTGGTATCACACCAAAGGAAATAAATAATAATTGCTTAATATCATACCATCAACTCAGTAGGTTCAAATATTATTTTTTACTGTCAATACCTTTTCTTGTCATAGAATAACTTTTTAATAGCCACTTTTTTTTAAGCTTGCAGCATCCTTTCGGATCTCTCCTGAGAGTTATTACGATTCTTTTAAATATTTCTTCCTTTGTGCTGTTTATTTTCCAGAAGTTTCTGGTAATCCTTAGTTTATTCATTTTAATGAAAGAATTATGTGGAGTAAAATAGCGATTTGGCATGAATTTCCTTTGTACTTGTGTCTTTCTCCTTGTGGGCCTCTCCCTGAATATCTGACCACAGGCTCTAAGATTTTAGGACATATTTATAGCACACATAGGCTGGCATCAAGGAAGCACGTTATTATAACTGTTGTTAAAATAAAGATTTTGGGCCTGTGAATATCCTAGTGCACTTTCGTCCTTTTTCTAGTGCACTTTCCTCCTTTTCCCCCCAGCAGAGTGGTTGTGTAGAGTTCTGCTCTGCTTGTCTCTTGAGATCTAGCATCTGTAACAGAAACTCTGCCATCACTGATGATCCCCTTGTAGAACTTGATAATGTTCAAAATCAGTCTGTTCCATCCGACAGTATTTCTCTGGCATAAAGACCGTGAAAATAATACTTCTCTGCTGATTTTAACAAAGCCACTTTTAATATCGTATTTGACTAATGGAGAATTTGGCAGTTGATTACTTTTATATAACATTTCAATGTTCTAACTTTATTAATAACAGTTATTAGGACTATAAATATAGACAAAAGAATGACTTGGTAGCAGAGGTCAAAATGGGCTTAAAAACAGCATTGGCCAAAAGAACGATCAAAAAGCAGTTAAAAACTCAAGGCTTTGGAAATGTTTGAATTACCTACTCCAGCAATTATACCTGGATGAACAACACAATTAAAACCTAAAAGGGCCAGAGCCTTCCTAATCAGGAAGAAGTGACTTAGAGGTAAAGCTGTGCTTTTCATGGAGAGAGGTCAAGAGTTGGGAGTCTGGCACCTGTAAAGGATGGGATGCTAGTGAGCCACCTCCCACTTTGGGCTGAAACCTTAAAGGACTGTACCTTGGAGTGTGGGTATAGTTTGCACTTGAGGTGATCTGGAAAACCTCAAGCCTTTGTTTTGGCCTACCAGTGCCCACAAGTGCCTGGCAGAAGCAAGCAGAAGTCTTCTCTGGTACAAGATAACAACACTATCCTATTCCTCAAGTTACTTTTACAAATAAATTTTCAAATACAACCCTAGTTAAGAAATAAAAGATAATGAAGCACATAAAGAGACAAGCCAACACAAGCCAAAAGTAGCAGATACAACAAAAAGAAAACTCTGGAACTCTAAGTATCAGAGAAGTGCTGTGAAACAAATACGCTTATTATGTGTATGGGATAAAAGCCAAGCTTGAAAAATTCAGCCAAGTAACACTAAATTCTACAATTGAAAAATACAATAAATTAAGAACTCAGTGAATGAGGCTTACAACAGATTAGACCAAAGGAAATTAATAAACTGGAAGATAAGCCAGAAGAAACGATCCAGAGACCAAAAAAGGGGGGAAATATGGAAAAACAGATATATACCGTTAATTGATATACATTTAATTGAGGTCCCAGAGAAAGATGAAAGTAAAGCAGAGGCAATATTTACAGGCCTCATGGCTGAGAACTGACAGATGACATCACTACACAATATTCAGGAAGCTCAGTGAAATCCACATGGGATAAGTAAAAAGAAATCTACATCCAGTAACATCCTTGTGAGGCTTCAGAAAACAACAACAAAGAGAAGACTGTGAATTCAGCCAGAGCAAACAGACCTCCTTCAAAGGAATAATTGTCAGGCCAACTGACTTCTCAACAGCAACAAGAGGCCAGAAGACAATGGAGTGACCTGTGTGAGTGGCTCTACAAAATACTTGTGAAGCTAGAGCTCATTACACAGTGAAAAGCCCCTTCAAGGATTAAAACAAAATGAAGATATTTTCAGACGAGGAAAAAAAGAGGATTCACCATCTGCAGACATGTAAGAAAGGAAAGTAAATTCTAAAGAGTATTCCTTAGGCAAAAGACAATCCCAGCTAGAAGCTCAGAGATGTAGGAAAGAATGAAGAGCAAAGAAAGTTGTGAATATTTGAGTTAAACAAAAGGAACGTTTTATGTGTAGAGCAAAACAATAATGACGTGGGATTTTGAAAGATATAGAGACAAAATTAAAAGGCACAATAATAATAGCTTATCGGTTACATAGAGTTAAACTGTTAGGAGATCCTAACTTCCATTGTCTGGCAGGAGGGCAAACTAAAAATTAACATGTCACTTTGATCAGAATGCATGTTATAAATTTTAAGATAACCACTAGAAGACTAGAAGAACTTCCAAACTATGATAAGAGAATATTAGGGGAGGAAATGAAATGATTTTTTTTTTAATCCAAAAGGCAAGAAAGAATAGGAAAGGGAATATGGAATAGACAAATGTAAGAAGACAATAAATTTTGCCCCAAACATTTAATTAACTACATTAAACGTAGATGGAATGAATATTCAACTTAAAAAGAAAATTATCTAGAGGCTGGGTTAAAATAATGAAGCTATTAACCACCGTGATCCTCTTCCCATCCCTGAGTAACTGAGTTACCATACTTCCCCACTCTGGCCAAAGACTGCTGGGATACTCTCTGAATAGTGTGAAACCCCGAATAGAGTTTGCCGTATTCATGCTCATAGCGATCAATTTTTTAAGTTCCTTACATATGAGAAACACTCAAAGGAAGGGATTTTAAGGAAAATCCCTTACATGAACAATTTATTTCATAAAAGAAACTAAATAGACAAACAGAAAAAAGCCGTTTAGGAAAAAACAGATTATGTGGGGAAATGGAATGTTAAAAAAAAAAAAAAAACTATCAGTATCCTCATGGAGACAAATATTCCAGACACAAGACAGAATTTTATTTTTAAAAAAATTCGAAAACAAAAATGAGCTCTGGAAAATGAAAAGTTTGGTAGGAGGATTATAAGAAAAAGTTGAAGAAGTCATCTGGAAATAGAGCAAAGATCAGAGGATGGAAAATAAAGAAAAGAAAATTAGAGGACTAGTCCAGGAGGTGCAATATCAGAAAGTAGAAATTTCAGGGAGAGAGAACAGAAAAGTGGAGGGAAGGAAATTATCAACGACTTCATGAACATTTCCCCAAATTGCAAGACCCAATTTCCAGATAGGAAGGGCCCACCTACCAAGTGCCAAATATGGTGGGCGAAAGTAATGCACCTCAAGGCACACATTGTGAAATTACAGAACATTAGGTACAAAAAAACATCTTACCTACTTCCAGAGATGCAACAAAAAGATAATCGTTGAAAAAGGATCTGGAGTCAAATTGGCACCAGACTTCTCACCAACAATGCTGGAAGCTGTGAGTTATTGAAATAATGCCTTACAATTCTTAAGGAAAATTATTTCCAAATTAGAATTTTAAACCCAGACAAACTATCAAATAAAGTGGAAGGTAGTAAAAACGTGAGTGTGTGTGTGTGTGTGTGTTGGGGTGCTGGCGGGGGCTCTTCAAAAATGCAAGATTTCCAGAAATGTATCTCCTATGCACTGTTTTTCAGAAAACTACTGGAGAATATATCCTACCCAAAAAATGGAGTAACAAAAATACTAGGAAGAAGTGAGATTTAGGAAATGGACTCAACTTAGAAGCAAAGGGAATCCCCATGAAGATGAAGAGAGTTTCTAGGATGATAGCTCCATATCTGGAATGGAGAGCAACCAAGCCAGATTGGAGTTTCAGCAGAGATTTATTCTCGAGGATGAAATTAGAGAAATGTGAAATAGCTGAAATTACTAGATGATTTAGACAACTAAATGAATAAGTGTCTCAGCATGAAATAATTTTAAGTACCGAAAAATCAAAGGAAAAAGCAGGACAATAACCTTAGGGAAAACAAAAAGGCAGAAGAGGAAAAGTTAGGATATAATGTTAATACACGGCTCAGCTGTGAAGAGCACTTATGAAGTCGTAATAATATAAACACTGATTCAACCAAAATTATGCTCTAACTATATTGGTAAGAGGGCTGGAAATGTGCAAGAAAGCTAAATACTTATTTCCAACAGGAAGGAGTCGGTGATCTCCAAAACTCAAAGTCAATCAGAAGAAATAGAAGCAAGCTGTGAGAGAGAGAAATACTAAAATAATCAGCTAAAAGAATTAAAAGTAGTTACTTCTGTAGAGCAAGAAATGGAGGATTAGAGATGGACTGGGAATTGATTTTTTTTAAGTCAGTATCAACATTTTTTAAAAAATATTTATGTATTTTGGGCTGCGTTGGGTCTTAGTTGCAGCACACGGGCTCTTCCTTGTGGCGCATGGCTTTCTCTAGTTGTGGCGCGTGGGCTCAGTAGTTGCGGTTGCATGGGCCTAGTTGCCCCGCAGATTGTGGGATCTTAGTTCCCCAACCAGGGATCGAACCCCCATCCCCTGCATTGGAAGGCGGATTCTTAACCACTGGACCACCAGTGAAGTCCCGGGAATTTATGTTTTTGTAACAACTGTTGATGAATTGTATGCATTTGTAATTTTGATAAATGTGAAAACTAAATTGAGAAAAGCCATTTGATATTTCTAAAATTGTTTCTTCTAATAAGTAAGAATTATAACAGTTAAAGATCACTTAATTTTAGTGCTCAGATTTATCTTGCCTGCTTCATTGTTTGAAGGGGCTGTTTGGGGTAGGGGTGGGTTACCATTAATTTGCTTTAAATCTAGGAATTTATTTGGCTACTTTCATAATTGGAAGTGACTTTACTAAGTAAACTATTTAAAATGTATTCCAGGTGTGGCTTTAGCTGTTATTCTCTGTAACACCCGGCATATTAGTGACCATGTTTTCCTAGAGGCTGCAAAGGTAAATGTTTTAAATATTGTTTGGTTATTTTATAAAGGATGAATTATAAAGCTGAATGGATCTTAAAAACAGAGAGAGAATGGGTTAAATCTGCCTTATGAGTGGAAAGGAAGTTACTCATCCGTTGCTTTTTTGATTTACCTTCTACTTTTGCATAAAATTAATTTATCATTTTTCCAGTGTTGGATTGTTAGCTATGAATCCTTTCATAAATACTGTACCAGTATTACACATATCTGAAAGTATGTTTTGTGACAGCATAGATAAAATGTCTTTAAATCTGATTTTTTTAAAAGTCTTTAAATCCGGTTATTTCTTTACTGTTTAGTGGTAAACGGTTTTAACTTCTGCAGTGGTTTAAGTGTATTCCTGCTAGAAATAAGGAAAACATGTTACCTGTATTATTCTCTGCTCCCCCAACCCTTTCCCCATTTTATTAGTCCTTATTATTCTGTTATTTAGGCAAACAGAAGTAAAGTTCTCTTTTTTTCTCTTCAGGCTCTGACAAATCAATTGACGGATAAAGAGCTAGCTCAGGGGAGACTTTACCCGCCACTTGCTAATATTCAGGAAGTTTCTATTAACATTGCTATTAAAGTAAGTAATAATTTATACCTCTTCACATAAATTTTAATGGTGTTTTCTTCATGCAAGTAACACAAGTTCATTAGAGAAAAATCAGAAACATTTAGAGGGTGAAAAGAAATTTTAGGTTGCTCATATTCTTACTACAGAATATAACTCACATTTGTTGCCTTCTATTGTTTTTTCTTCCCAAACACATAATAAAAACGCACACACATGCAGTCACCTGTGCCTGTTTTTAAAATTGGTTTCTCACTGCGGTTTTTTCCACTTAATATATTGTAAGCCTTCCCCCAGGTAAATCAATAATAATTCTCATGATCACTAATGCTTCATGGAATTCTCTTTGTTATATCATAGTTTGCTTAACCATTTCTCTATTTTGGGGGACATTTAAGCATCTTTCGTTTTGTTAGAAATAATATTGTAGTGAACATCCTTAGATAAGTCTTTATGTGCATTTGTGATTGTTTTTTCTTAAGATAAATTTCTAATCCTAAGAACAAAAGGATTAACATGCTGAGGCCTCTGATATACATTGCCAAATGATTTTTTTTTTTTTTTTTTTTTTTTTGGGGACCAAGCCGCTCCGCGGCATGTGGGATCTTCCCGGACCGGGGCACGAACCCGTGTCCCCTGCATCGGCAGGCGGACTCTCAACCACTGCGCCACCAGGGAAGCCCCAGAATACCTTACTATTGTAAAACAACTGAAGAATTTAGAGCCCAGAATTAGGATGAATAGAGTTCAACTTGAGAATTACAGGATATTATAGGTGGGACAGATTTTGGGATGTATCAGTTGGTTAGATTACTGGTGTGTCCGCATGAAAGGTAGTACATGGGGAAATAGACGGAGATCTGTGCTGGGGTTGGTATAGGAGCAGAGCCCCCAGGTCGTCTCTCTTCCCCCTCCTTCTCCGGTGTCCTGAGGCTTTCCTTTTTAGGAGCCACGGGATCAGGTGAGCAGACAGTGCTGTGTATCTGTCGCCCAGCACCACCCACAGCCACTGGGCAGCCCCATATAGTCACCGGTCACCTGCCACATGCCTGCTTGATCAAGGAGGACTCCCGCCCATCTCAGGCCTTGCCCCCAGCCTTCTCTGTGGGTACAGATATGTTTCCTACAACAGACTGGGCAATACAGTTGACCCTCGAACAATGCAGAAGTTAATGACCGACCCTCTGCACAGTCGAAAATCTACATATAGCTTTACTGTTGGCCCTCAGTTTTCCGAGGTTCCGCATCCACAGATTCAACCAACTGGGGATCACGTAGTACATATTTAGTGAAAGAAATTCACATATAAGTGGACCTGCACAGTTCAAACCCGTGTTGTTCAAGGGAATTCTGTCTCAAAATAGAGTGAGGTTGAACTCCTAAGACCAAGGACCATCTTGGTCTATCTAATTCCCTTGGAATTAGTTCCAAGGGAACTATCTAATTCCCTTGGAATGGTAATTAGAGGAGGAGAAAGACATAATTGTTTGATTTTTTTTTTTTTTTTACCACATATCACTGCATTGTTTTAAAGTTAAAATTAAACCATAACTTGAGAACTTAACTAGATGACAGGCACCATGCTACCCTGTGAGGAAGCTCTTCATACTACCCCATCTTACATCAAAACAGAGAGTCATGGGCTTCCCTGGTGGCGCAGTGGTTGAGAGTCCGTCTGCCGATGCAGGGGACACGGGTTCGTGCCCCGGTCCGGGAAGATCCCACATGCCGCGGAGCGGCTGGGCCCGTGAGCCATGGCCGCTGAGCCTGCGCGTCCGGAGCCTGTGCTCCGCGACGGGAGAGGCCACAACGGTGAGAGGCCCGCGTACCGCAAAAAAAAAAAAAAAAAAAACAGAGAGTCACAGGCTTTATCTTCACCACCAGTCATTGTGTGTGGCTTGCCACAAAGATCAGAAATTCATTCAAGCCAGTTTAGGTGGGAAGTAACCTAGCTTAACTGTTTAGGATCTGGGACCTAGAATCAGAATGCTTTGGGTTTGAAACAACAGTTCTCACTTTAAATAGCTTGGGCAAGTTACTTAAACTCCTCAAACTTTGGTGTTCTCATGTATAAAATGAGAATAATAATAGTACTTGTGTCCTAGAGTTCTTGGGAGGATTAAATGAGATACCCACGTAAAGCACATAGAACATGCCTGGCACTCAGTGATGGTGGTGGTGAGTTGCCATGTATAGGTTCTAGCCCTAACTTTACTTGACCTTATAGTTCTAGTGTCCAACACCTGATTTATAATAATTTCTATGTCTTTTAATTCAAATTCTAGAGGAAAAACATCTGGCTCACTTTGGGTTAGATTTTCACCCTAGTCCAGCCACCTATGACTAGGAAGTAGAGTCTCCTACACACAGTCTCAGCAGGGCGGTGGGGAGGGACACAGGTGGGGCAGGCTACCAAGTAGGTCTGCTGGACCAACACACGGTAGAGCTTAAAATTATTGAAGTATTAAGGAAATGCTGATAATAATTCGGGGGGGGGGACTTTAAAGTCACTTTAAAACACATTGAACTTATGGTGAGACTGCAGATGTTTTTACCTTTTAATAGTATGTGAATGTCTTGAAGTGAGTCAAAGTAATGTTATTTTTTATTATAAAAAAACGCCATTCTTCCAAATTCATTACTTTGTGTTTTAATAATACTTTTTCTCTTAAATGGGTTAATACTCAGAGTCTACACAGTAATCTTTTTTATTTTTCAGGTTACAGAATATCTATATGCTAATAAAATGGCTTTCCGATACCCAGAACCTGAGGACAAGACCAGATACATTCGAGAAAGAATATGGCGAAGTGAATACGATTCCCTGCTGCCGGATGTGTACGATTGGCCAGAGCCTGCGTCACGCCCTCCACCAACAACGGAATAGAAGCACACCACTGATAAACACTTTCCATGCTTCACGGACTCCTTTCTTCAGACAAAAAGAGAGGACGTTCTCAAATTTATGGGTTTTTCTGTGTTTTATTCTCCCCTACCACTTTGCTTATTTTTTCCCATGAATCTCCACTTCTGTCTGTACAGGATGGACCTGTTGACTACATTGTTAATGCCCACCTGCACCCTGAAATCAGATGACCATAATGCTTTCATTCTGATTTGTAGGTCATACCACATCAGAGATATTAAAAAGGTACTTGCGAATGTCTTCACTTGTGCTCCTGTTCACTCTTGCCGAAGTATTTGCTATTTACTATTATAGCTAATCATCTTCTCTCACCCAGTTCTTTTAGGGCTACTAAAATAGAGATTTACTTCTGTGGATATGAGTACAGAATTTTGGGAAGAAGACAAATTTAACCAAATTCTAAGGACAAATTGTCAGTATCTAAAAATGTCCTTTTATTTCCGCTTCATTTTACCTTCATGCTCTGAAATTCCTTTTCAGTAGATAGATCAGGAAAAATCTACTCTATTATGTATTTTCTGGGACTAAACTGAGGCTTAACTATAACGTGGGAGAAATGTGAAGTACTGCCGCCTTTATACAAATAAACTAGTCATTGTTTTCAACAGTGTATAAAAATCTCAGTGTAACTTTTTAAAATAAATATCTTAAATTGCTTCAATTCTGCTATTTTATTGCCCAACGAGAAATTCAGGTTTGCTTATTATGAAAAACACATATTTTCATTTTCTTCTAGATGATTCTAAAGAAGGGGGTATAGGATACCTGATGCATAAATTATGATTTTTGACAGCGTGTGACCTAACAGATTAGCCATATGTTTCACATCTAAATGAGTCATATTTAGACTCATCTATGAGTCTATACCCTTATTCCAGTAGTGATGCTCTTTATTACTTGATATAATTTTGGAATGTTCATATGATACATTCCTTTAACTATCATTAGTAGTGACAACTCTTTCTCCATTGAAGGTGGATTTAATTGTTTGAAACCACCAAAATTAATTTAGAGCTAAGTGGGAATGAATAAAGTAGGTGTTCAGACCAGTAAATGTCATTTTTAATCCCAGTAAAATGGGGAATAACTGGCTAGTGAGACCAGTTTTCTTATGTGGCTTACACATTGGAGAGTTCCTACAGAACAATCCCAAACATTTTGAGAAGTAGTATTGCTATATATGAGCCTAACATAGTTTGCTTTGGGGGAACAAACAAAACTTAAATGCCCATTGTAGAATATTAACTACGAAAAATTATTCATAGCTACATATCAGTGTGCACATTATTTGATTTTTCCCTCCACAGTCCTTGATATGTTAGATGTGATATTCTGCAGGGAGATAAAAAGGCTTCATTTTTATGTTCCTGCCTCCTTTTACCTATAGGTAGAGGCTGATTCACAATAATTTTGAATATAATTCAGTGTTTTTAAGAATGCTCAAAATAGCATTGCCATTTGGAGTATGGGAAAATGCAGTTGGTTAAACCCACTTAACAGATGAGTAAAGTCAGAGGTATGTTATATCATCAATCTGTTTTGTAAAAAAAAGCAATCGGGTCACAATTTGTTTTTTCAATTAAGGAAAAGGTTTATGTTTTTCATATTACTTTTGTCAAAACAAAATCATCCACAAAAATATTTTCTGTGAAATCTTGATTTTAGTTTAACATTACAAGTAAAATAATTTACAGACCTGTTTTTCACCTAATGCTTATTGAAGACGGGAAAATGTAGAATTAAAGTAATTTTACTAAGATGTTTGCTTATTAAATATGCCTAATACAGTATACATGGAAATTTAAAATATTTTAAGGAAAAAACAAGGCCAAATGGCATATAGCCTGCTTGCTTAAATAAGACAGAAATCATATTTATTTAGAAGCTACTTATTATATATTATTTACCAACCAGTATTTTAAGAAGTAACAGTTTTTCGGATACAAATTAAAATGTTTTAGTATATAAGCTAAGAATACAGGCAGGAGCTAACAGCATGGTGGGAAGGGAGGTGGCATAATGGCAGCAAATTGGAAAAGAAATGGACCCTCTATGGAAACTTTTGCCCAGCGAAAAGGTAATTAACTTGAAAAATAGCAATGGACAGTCATTTTTATTCTTTTGAAAAAAGAAGAAATTCTGTAGATTAGTCTGTCATATTATTTAGTGGGAAAAGTGAGAATACCTATTTTTCTAATCTGAGACCACCCACCTGTACTGTGAAATAAATTGGATAACTAATGAGGGTAAGGTTTATTGACTATAATGGGAAAAGTGTTAAAGATTTTGGTTAAAACCTTCTTAAGGGATGGATTCTTAACCAGGAAGTTGCCACCAAGTCACTGTGAAGCTTTAAAATGCAGATACCTCTGCCCCCTCCTTTAAGGCCCCCTGGACCACCTGGAGCAGGGCTGTGGCAGGTGTATTTTCAGTAGGTCCCCAGGTGATTCTGATGCACACACTTCCCCTCCCCTCCCAATCACTGTCTTAAAGTGGATGCCCAGATCATGTGGAGAGCTAACTAAATCCTCCTGCTGATGCGGTGGGTCTGGGGTGGGGCCTGAGATCCTGCATTTCTGACAAGCTCCCAGGTGATGCCCGTGCTGCTGGTATAGAGAACACACTGAGTGGCACTGCTCCAGAGTACTGAGTGTGGTGTGCGTTTTGTAAGTTTAGTGCTCAGATAGTATATACTTTCTCTGAAAAAGAAAACTGAAATTCTGTTCTTTCATCTATTTTTTGTTATGTATAACTTACCTAGGATGTTCATAAGAACAAAAATACAGAACTTTTATTAAACAGCTTATTCTGAAAATATGTAAATAGAACATTGTTCAATTCTAAATTAGATTTTAAATATACTTGTTAAGGAAAACCTAGCAACTAGTTTTCATTTATAAAAGATTATCAAGTGGACATTTGTTCTCTGTTATTATTTGTCTTATGATATGACTTACCCTATCCTTTGTCTTTTCTTTCTCTAAATTATGAGCCTCTGGAGAAATGAGATTCTACATTCTCCTTTGATAAGGAGTTGCTAGTGAATTGAGACCAAAGCATAACAATTATCAAGGGGTATGGAGCATTATTTACCCTCAGATAACTGAGAAACCCCAAGGGGAGAGTAGAGGAGTGGGAGAAGTCTTGCCTTAGAAAAAATACTTCATCCAAATGCTCCTGTTGCTTTTCCCAAGCCCATTCAGTACCCCTCAAAAATAACCTCTTCAAACTTTGAACAGCTCCAAGGTTGAATTCACCAAAATGGAATCAGCTGTGTTGCGCATACATCCTTGAGAACATTAATATAAAGCTCAAAGCTCTCTACTGGGATTCCATTTAAAGGGACTGTCCTAAAGAATGAAGCAACACCAATATCGTAATTCCTCTCCACAGGTGCGGGTACATTGCTGACTTTATAGAAAATGGCAGAGAGATTCATTATCTACTTTGGCTCTCAACTGATTTATCATTTGTACTTTCATGTACATCTAGATGTTAAAATGAAATAAATCCTCCACAGACAAGCTAAATAGAGTAACATACTTAATATTTAAAATATTCAAGACAATTTTACTACAGAAAACTTACCTCTCATCTGAAGTCAAGATGTTTTAATATAAGTGGACAAAAAGCTCAATGCTTTGTTCCAAATTTTATAAATTAATCTGGGCCTAATTAGGACAGGACTCTTATTGCATAATTCCCTTAATCCTTGCCAGCAGTTTCTCAAATAAACCAGTGATTAGATTTTAAAACAATAATTACTTTCGTTACTTGGGTATGGAAAATAGTGCCTCTCAAAGAGAAAAAGTCAGGGTCTGGAAATGTGTACAGAGTTCAGTGACGTAAAACACAAATTAAGTCAAATGACTGGGATGCTTTGTATATTTCTGTAACAGCTTTTTGCCAGTAAACTGACTCTTTGATATGGCTATTTAATCAATCCTGTTTTTCCCAAATAAAAACTTATTTTCCACTTTGCTCTTTGGGAAATTACCCCTACATTCAGCACACTTTTAAAAGTTTTAAGACGAAGGGGAGATTTATGGATATATACTCCCCAATTTTCAGTATGTCCTTTTATGTTCTAGGAAAACTGTTCCCCTTTATTTTCCTAATTTTAAGTGTACACTCTAGCAAATCATTGATTCCTACATAGTCACTGAATTAGCACCAACACTTTAGGTATGTTCAGTTAGCAAATGATGATAAACTAAATTTTATGGATAGCACCTACTCTGCCGGGCATTGTCCTAAGCAGCTTACATGCATCAGCGTATTTAATCCTCACAACCACCTTCTGTCACTGTGCCTCTTTTACAGAGAAGGATACAGATGCTCAGATAGGTTTAAAAGATTCGCCCAAGTTCTCTGCTGGTGAGAGGCAGAGCTGTGTGTCACCTCAGCCCTTCTCAGGGAAGAAGGGCCTCTGTGACCGGCGATTTTATCTGGATCTTAAATACCTTATCTTCAGGAATTGTTATTTCAGATGAAAATTGTTCACCTATTATGATATTAGTCTTAGGTCCTTTTTAACGTGTTTTACCAGTTCACGTGATTTTTACTTTTTCCCATTTATAATTCAAATACAACATAAACCTATTTAATTTGTTAGTCTTAAGCATTTTAAGTACTAGATGTAAACAAAAGATTTGGTTTTGAATTTGATAAATTACACCAAGAATTCCAGCTGACATCTTTTGATTTGCTAATCTTCACAAAACCACCAACTGCTATCGCTCTGTGCAAATCAGTTTCAATAGTGCTTATACACTTTGTATCTTGACATCTGCCGTTGTCGATATGAATTGGAGTTGTAAGATATATTTTTAATTATGTCTATTGTATTACATCCATGTCTATAACTTCTTCCACTAAAAGGTCATAACAGAAAGTAGTAATATAAAAATGTATGTGTGGAATAAGGAATTTCTGAGATCTATTTTAGCTAAATATTTGACAAAGTAAAATTTCTGCCTCATGTTTTATTATACTTTGCCTAATGACCTTTAACTGAAATTAAAACCATATTTTGCAATTGATATTGTGTTTCCTTTGGTAACATCCCAAGCATTCATTATTGACTTGAAAGAAGCCACACATAGCAAAAGTCATTGCTTACCCTTTCTCACCTTTGTATTTAAGATAAAGAGATGGAATAAGCCATCTTCTGGTAATAGCTTATGGGAATACCAGTTTAAGGGGAACGCCTTGTGTAGAGTGTATTTTACCAGATTGACTTACTCCAGATGGTTCCAGGAGTCAGTCTAAAAACTTCCTAATGGTGTGAACTGTTTTCTTCTCATTTGTTATAAATTTCTTATCATAAATTCTACTGAGATGTGTGTATTTTCTTTTTTTAAATTTAAGTATAGTTGATTTACAATGTTGTGTTAGGTGTACAGCACAATGATTCAGTTTTTATATATACACATATTCTTTTTCAGATTCTTTGCCCTTATAGGGTATTACAAGGTATTGAATATAGTTCCTTGTGCTATACAGTAGGTCCTTGTTGGTTATCTCTTTTAAATATAGTAGTGTGTATCTGTTCATCCAAAACTTCGAGATGTGTGTATTTTCTTAATAAAATTTTCATATGCATCAGAAATGTATGACCTTGTTTTTAAAGGCTGCTGTATATAGGGCACTCCTAAAACTTGGTATTATTTTAAACCTTAAAACACATGCACACTGCAGAATACTTGATCCCTTGGGACTATGCTGTTAGACCGAAATTCACTGTGGAGCTAGTCGTGCTCCCCATTTTTTCATTTCCTTCTGTTTGTTTCCCTACTCCCTTTCTCTCCTTAGTTTGTTTAATCAGAGGAGTAAAGGAATGAGTTCTCATCTCTTCCCCCTACCGCATACAGATTCTAAGACCCTAACGTTAGAATACTAAAGCAGGAAAACTGTATGTTGATTTTGTGATAAAGGGGGAAATGGTATAATAGCTTATACTTACTGAGTACTTCCTTCAAGCCAGGTACTATTCTAAGTACCTGATACGCATTTACTCATTTAAACTTCACAACAACCTTATGAGGTGTTAGGTACTGATATTTTCCCCATTTTACAGATGTAAGGTCTGAGGCGCAGAACTCTTAGGGTCACATAGCTACTTAAAATGGCAAAGCCACTATTCAGAGCTCCTGCGTCCTGTTTTGACAAAACTCTGATCCTGTTTAAACTAGATTCTCCACGTCCTCTGAGCACAGGCTGAGCAGCACAACACGGCTGTAGAACATCCCAGTCGTGCTCAGTCAAAATCACTAATTTCAAGACACCCTCAATGCTCCTGGCACTTGCCCGTCCAGTGACTCTGATACCTTCCCTGTTGTCAGATTCCCTGACATCCTCCCACACCCTTGCTCTCGAGACAGCTTTGCTTCCTATTTCACAGACAAATGAGACGATCAGAAGAGAATGTCCTCAAGCTCCCCTTCTCCCCATCTCCCCAGGAACCTTGAGAAAGTGAAAAGCAGCAGCTCCTAACTTCCAGGAGCTGGCCTGATACTAGGAACTCACAGCTAGGCCTCGGCCGGTGCTCTCCTGTTGAATGGAAACCATCTCACATCAGACAAGAACATCGACATCAGACAAGGCCGCTCTGACCACAATGGATCAAGGCCCAAACAAGGCTACTCCACCATCACGTCTACGCATGGACAAACCTAAGCATTGTCCAAACCACAGAAATAACCTCCCTCGCGCCTTCCCCCCGGCCCCCGCATCCTGGCTAATATGCTTGATTACAATACTTTACCAATGACAGTTTTAGCCTCACTCTAGTCTGCATTCCCTATAGAAAAGGTTTATTGAGATAATCAGTCATACGTGTGTCCCTGCTTCCTGACAGCACCCAATCCAGAGTGAACCCCGGCTTCCGTGGGCCCTCTGCAAAACTACCCAGCGAAACCCCGAATCCTGTAATAGATGCTTCCTAACACACTCATACTGACACCCCAGAGTTCCCCATGTGTGCCCTCTCCCCGGCTGCAGTGAGTGATAAACCCAACTTGGTCACAGTTACAGCTGTGCTCTTGGTGCTTTTTGGCTGGAGGGCAGTGCCAAACTGCATCTGCACCCACGTGCTTAGGAATGGGCCACACTCCTGTCAGCCAGAAACAGCCCCCCACTTGGGCATGAGGTACCATCTCCTCTCACCTGCTTAAGGGCCTTGCTCATCAATTCTCCCCTCTCTGCATCATCCGTTTTCCCTCTATTGGATCACTGTCATGCTGACTGGGGCTGGAGGACTCCTGACTCTTCTTCCCCTCCAGCTATTGCCCCAAGTCACTATTCTTTAAATCAAAACCCTTCAATACTTCCTCTATACTTCCTGACTTCCATTCTTCTCCTTCCACTTGCTCTTGAACCTCTCCAATCAGGCCTTCATAGCCAGCATCCACAGAAACCTACACACTGCCAAATTCAAAGGTCACACTTTAATTTTACTAGATCCGTAAGCATCATTTGTCACAGTTGATCACTCCCTCCTTTTCATTATTATTTTTTAATATAGATATAATTTCAAACTTAGAAATGTTGCAAGAACAGTGCAAAGAACTCCCAAGCACCTTTACCAACATTCACCAATTGTTTATATTTTGCTCTATTAGTTTCGTCATTCTCTCTTTCTCTCTCACTATATAAATATTTATTTGATGATTTAAGAATAAATTGCAGACATGATGCCCCTTTACTCCTAAGTACTTCTGTGTGCATTTCCTAAGACCAAAGGTATTCTCTCACATAATCATAGAATAGGATTCTTTATGTATAGTATCATGTCATCTGCAAACAGTGACAGTTTTACTTCTTTTCCAATTTGTATTCCTTTTATTTCTTTTTCTTCTCTGATTGCTGTGGCTAGGACTTCCAAAACTATGTTGAATAAGAGTGGACATCCTTGTCTTGTTCCTGATCTTAGAGGAAATGCTTTCAGTTTTTCACCATTGAGAATGATGTTTTCTGTGGGTTTATCTCTGTGCTTCCTGGACTTGGGTGGCTATATCCTTTCCCACGTTAGGGAAGTTTTTGACTATAATCTCTTCAAAGATTTTCTTGGGTCCTTTCTCTCTCTCTTCTCCTTCGGGGACCCCTGTAATGCAAATGTTGTTGCATTTAATATTGTCCCAGAGGTCTCTTAGGATGTCTTCATTTCTTTTCATTCTTTTATCTTTATTATACTCCGTTCTTCTGCTTCAGTTATTCTGCTATAGATTCCTTCTACTGTATTTTTCATTTCGGTTATTGTATTGTTCATCTCTGTTTGTTTGTTCTTTAATTCTTCTAGGTCTTTGTTACACCTTCTCGATCTTTGCCTCCATTCTTTTTCCGAGGTCCTGGATCATCTTCACTATCATTATTCTGAATTCTTTTTCTGGAAGGTTGCCTATCTCCACTTCATTTAGTTGTTTTACTGGGGTTTTATCTTGTTCCTTCATCTGGTACCTAGCCCTCTGCCTTTTCATCTTGTCTATCTTTCTGTGAATGTGCTTTTTGTTCCACAGGCTGCAGGATTGTAGTTCTTCTTGCTTCTGCTGTCTGCCCTCTGGTGGATGAGGCTATCTAAGAGGCTTGTGCAAGTTTCCTGATGGGAGGGACTGGTGGTGGGTAGAGCTGGCTGTTGCTCTGGTGGACAGAGCTCAGTAAAACTTTAATCCGCTTGTCTGCTGATGGGTGGGGCTGGGTTCCCTCCCTGTTGGTTGTTTGGCCTGAGGCAACCCAACACCGGAGCCTACCTGGGCTCTTTGGTGGGGCTAATGACAGACTCTGGGAGGGCTCACTCCAAGGATTACTTCCCAGAACTTCTGCTGCCAGTGTCCTTGTCCCCACGGTGAGCCACAGCCACCACCCCCTCCGCCTCTGCAGGACACCCTCCAACACCAGCAGGTAGGTCTGGTTGTCTCCCCTGGGGTCATTGCTCCTTCCCCTGGGTCCCGATGCACACACTACTTTGTGTGTGCCCTCCAAGAGTGGAGTCTCTGTTTCCCCCAGTCCTGTCGAAGTCCTGCAATCAAATCCAACGAGACTTCAAAGTCTGATTCTCTAGGAATTCCTCCTCCCATTGCTGGACCCCCAGGCTGGGAAGCCTGACGTGGGGCTCAGAACCTTCACTCCAGTGGGTGGACTTCTGTGGTATGTGTTCTCCAGTCTGTGAGTCACCCACCCAGCCGTTATGGGATTTGATTTTACTGTGATCGTGCCCCTCCTACCGTCTCATTGTGGCTTCTCCTTTGTCTTTGGATGTGGGGTATCTTTTTTGGTGAGTTCCAGCGTCTTCCTGTCAATGATTGTTCAACAGTTAGTTGTGATTTCGGTGCTCTCTCAAGACGGAGTGAGAGCACGTCCTTCTACTCCGCCATCTTGAACCAATCTCCCTGTAGCTAAGTTTTTTAAGAGAGCTTTGAATTTCTTTTATTTTATATTTTGATTTTATGACTAGAACAAATGAGCTGTAAAAAGTTATGAGATGATCAGGAAAATTTGAACAGTGACTGTATATTTGATGATGTTAAGGAATTATTGTCTTTGTACGATAATGATATTATGGTTGCATTTTTTAAAGTCCTTATCTTTATATTTATATACTGAACTATCCACCATCATTATACAGAGATGAAATTTTTTTAAAAAGAAAATATCCTTAAATGCTTTTAGAAGTGTTTATGGAAAAAATGATACTGTGCCTGGAAATGAAAATAATCCAGGGCTTTTTGTTGCCTTTGGAGAGGCAGGGGCTCTAGGGGAAACAAATTGGACCAGGTGTTACTAACTGTTGAAGTTGAGTGACGATTACACATAATGGTTCATTAAACATTTTCTCAACTTTTGTGTATGTTAAAAATTTCCCATAATGTAAAGTTTTAAAAACGAACAAAAAGCACTGTCCAGTATTCTCTAAAGCTATAAGAACCTCTGAGGAGTTGTAAGAAACCTTGATTGGGGTATGGGTGGTGGGTGGCAGGAACCAGCCAGGAACCTCTGGAGTGGGCAGATCTATGGAGGGTACCGCTGTGGGGAAGCCCTAGCTGAGTTGTGATCGAGACCTAGCTGTAGAATATGTCTTCCTGAGCACTTCTTAGCTAGGCAAGTGTCAGAATAAATAACGTTCAAGGTCCAGTTTTTAATACTTTGCTAAACCAGTCCCCACACAAACAAATCCACCTAATTTTTCCATTTCCAGAACACTAATCCAAGTCTCGACCATCCTACAAGAACCAGTTCAAGTCTGTTTCTTTTTTGGGGGGGTGGGGGGCACCTAGCGCAGCTTGTGGGACCCCTTGGCAGTGAAAGCACAGGGTCCTAAGCACTGGACTGCCAGGGTTTTCCCTAACCCTTTCTTAACTGAGTGATCTCCCTATTTCTACCGTCTTATCACTCCTTTTGGCTTCTCTTTTGTTCCCTCATATTGTTAGTGGCTTCCTGATACCTCTTTTCCCAACCTCAGTGTATGCTCCTAAAACCAGGGGCCATGACATACTTAAAAAACTCTCTCAGGCTTCCCTGGTGGCGCAGTGGTTGAGAGTCCGCCTGCCGATGCAGGGGACGCGGGTTCGTGCCCCGGTCGGGGAGGATCCCACATTCCGCGGAGCAGCTGGGCCCGTGAGCCATGGCCGCTGAGCCTGCACGTCCGGAGCCTGTGCTCTGCAACGGGAGAGGCCACAACAGTGAGAGGCCCGCGTACTGCAAAAAAAAAAAAAACAACAAAAAACTCAGCCCCAAAAATAATACTATTCACAAAGTCGGAGCTCAATTAACACTTGAATAAATAAAAGCTTTGAAGAGGTCCAAAAGTAAATGATCTAATGGTTTATTGAGCAAAGCAGTCGGGGTCGGGGGGTGGGGGGGAGAGGATGGGATCTTGATCCCTCTATCCAGGTAGTTTTAAAAACCTCACATCCACAGCACTTCTATTCCTGTTATGAAGCTGTTGGATACTTTGACCACTTTGAGCATGTGAGCAAATACCAGTGCATCTAGCACTGCATAGGAGCATGAAATTTTAAAATTATTATTATTTTTTTCGCCTGCGTTGGGTCTTCGTTGCGGTGTGCAGGCTTCTCCTTGCAGTGGCTTCTCTTGTTCCAGAGCACAGGCTCTAGGTGCACGGGCTTCTGTAGTTGTGGCACGTGGGCTCAGTAGTTGTGGCTCATAGGCTCTAGAGTGCAGGTTCAGTAGGTGTGGCACATGGGCTTAGTTGCTCTTCAGCATGTGGGATCCTCCTGGCCCAGGTCTCGAACCCGTGTCCCCTGCATTGGCAGGGGGAATCTTAACCACTGCGCCACCAGGGAAGTCCCAAGCCTGAAATTTTGAAAATTGGGATTTAAATCAATGAGTGTTTTCCCCGTGGTTTGTAGTTACTACACGCAGTTTAGGCCCCGGCTCTTCACTCGCGCGTCCAGCAGGCAATGCTGTGCGTTCACTAAGTGAACACACCTGCGACGCTCGTGCGTGCACAGCACAGGCCGCTTCAGATTTTCAGCAAACATTCCCACAGCACAGGCAGCTTCAGATTTTCAGCAAACATTCCGCTGTATACCTGGAATAGCAAAGTGAAATGGAGCGGAGACTCAGGATCTATAGTAACGCTGCTATGAACTCTGATTCTAAGGCAGCGCAAGCTTACACTTTCAGATTTAGTGATTAAGATAGAACGATTCATCCCCACGAAAGAACAGACTTTACACAAAGATATGCCAGAGCAAAGCATCTGGGTGAACACTCTTGTTTGAAAACATTACACGGAAAACAAAAGGCTGAACCGTATATGTTTTTCACCTTGGGGGCTCTGGTCCTCACGGGTTACCGCCACCATCGAACCCAGCGCGCTGGTGCGGGCGACTGAAGGAGAGGGAGTCCCACTGCAGCACAGAGCAGATGCCCGGGGCCGCTGCCTAGCCTCCAGGCGCGGTTGAGCTCCGGCGGGAACCACCGAGCGCGGACCTCCGGCGCTTCCTAGAGCGGCCTCACGTGGGCACGGCCGGCGGCGCACTTCCGCCCGCGCGCGTCGTGTCCCCGTGGACGGCTGGGCCTCGCTGCGGGCCTGCGCCTCCCTCGGCTCTTGCCGCGGGTCTCGGGGAGTGGGTGAGTGGGGCAGGGTGCGCCGGAGGGGGGCGGGCCAGGGTCTGCGCCGCTGAGGCCCCCCACGCGCCCGCCGAGGTGGCTGAGGGCGCGCTTCCTGCGGACTCGCGGGCCGGGACCGGAGCAGAGGACCCAGGCCCGGGAGCGCCGGGGAAGAGCACGCGCCTTGTCCACCCCCACCCCCAGACGGGGGCCTCAGTTGCCCGGCGCTCCTGCCGACGCCCACCCCTCCTTTTGCTACACTGATGCTGAATTGGAGGAGAGGCTTGGCTGGCCAACGGTTGGAGACCTGGCCTCTGGCCCTGGCTCTGCCTTGGCCGCTCACTCATCTCGGGGGTCACGCTTTTTTCATCTCTAAAATGGAGGCTGGCAGTATCTGCCCTACCTGCACCACTGGGTGATGGCAGGGTTGGCACTGCCTGCCTAGAAACTCGTTCTGAACCCGGCAGCCTTTAGAATCTTCTGGGAAGCCTTCCAAGTGCTGAGGCCCCAGAATCACCAGGTGTTCGTGATATGGAGCCGGGACTGAGAACCACTGGCCCAGAGTGTCAAGTGACAGTTCTGCGGTCGATCGTGTGCTGTGTTCTCGCCCGGAATGTGCGCTTCCTCCAAAGTGGTTCTTAGTCATGAAAAAGCAAGCGGCTGGGTTTTTTTGTTTTTTTTTGTCCAAAAAGACAGGGATCAAAATCTGGTTTGGTCACTTATTTCCTAGTGCTTAGAATGGTGCATGTCACAAAACATGCACCATTGATTAAATAAATTAACTTCTGATTACTTCCGACCTAGTGGAAGAGTTGATTATTTGACTTGTTTTTCAACTTTTTATTATGGAAACTTTCAAATATATACAAAAATAGAATCATGTACTGAATGTACCAACTCACAGTCAGTTTCATCTGGTACCTTCACCCCCACTGGATTATTTTAAAGTAAATCTAAATGTACCGTTTCATCCATTAAATACTTGTTTATGTTTATAGAACACAGTAACTCCTTAAATATAAAACCATCATCAATCTCATAAGAATTTCATGTTAACCATCTATCCAGTGAAAGTTTACATATCCCCTGTTGTCTCTTTTTTTTCTCCCATTGTCCAAATCAGGAGTCAAACAAGCTACACATGCTACACTTGGTTGACGGCTCATATCTCTTCATCTCCTCCCTTTTTTTTTTTTTTTTTTTCTGTATGCGGGCCTCTCACTGTTGCGGCCTCTCCCGTTGCGGAGCACAGGCTCCGGATGCGCAGGCTCAGCGGCCATGGCTCACGGGCCCAGCCGCTCCGCAGCATGTGGGATCCTCCCAGACCGGGGCACGAATCTGTGTCCCCTGCATCGGCAGGCGGACTCTCAACCACTGCGCCACCAGGGAAGCCCCTTCCTCCCTCTTTATTATTGTTTTTCCTTGTATTTCATTTGTTGAAGAAGCCAAGTCATTTGTCCTGTAATGTTTCATACATACTGAATTTTGCTTTTTCCGTCCCTGTGGTGTCCTTTAATAAACTGGTATTGAGATAACAGCTTTTCCAGATGCAGGTTATACTTTTTGGCAAGAAAACCTCCTAAATTACTGTGTACTTCGTATTACATGGCATCAGGAGTTGGATTAGGTCTTGTCTCTCTTTGTGGTGTCAAGATTGATCACTGGACCTTTTCCGTACAAATTGTATTGCAGGGTGACTAACTAGTTGATCAGGGAATTACTAAAGGATGATAGCTAATAACTACAGAAGGAATGAGAGAATATCAGCTAATGAAATAATTGGTCCTGGAAATGATCATTAGTGGCTGTTAACGTCAGAAAAAGAGAGACAGCCAGACAGCATGTGCTCCCTGATGGAAGTACCCAATAATACCACTTGTCAAGTATTCTTAGACGATGGGTGAGGGATAAAGATGAAACAGGATTGACCGTGAGTTGATAATTGTTGAAGCTCGGTGATGGGTATGTGACAGTGCATTATATTAATCTGTGTTTGAAATTTTTCCTAACAAAAGTTTTTTTTTAAAAAGATTGACTAGTGAGCTCACGTCAGCCCGATCCATCCATTATAGTTCTCCATTAGCCTTTCACTAAGTGGTTCTCAAAACTGACTGCATGTTAGAATCACAGGGGAAGAATTTTTTTTTTTTAATTCTAATACACACGTTTTTTGCAGAATTTCCTGTTTAATTGTTCTGGGATGGAGCCCAATCATTGATATGTTTTAAAAGCTCTCTAGGTGATTCTAATACTCTCATACTCTCCAGGGTTCTGTACCACTGGCTTAGATCTATTATTTGTTACACATGCAAAGTGATTATATTCTATTATACTTTCTGCATTTATTACTTTAAATTTTCAACTTTCTACATTCTGTGTATTCTTCTGCCTCTTGCAAACTGCAATCCAATGAGAAAGCCTCTGCAAATATTATCAGAGGAAGTCTTGATCTTGGAAGTGAAAATGTGGAGTGACACATGGAAAGGACACTAGCAGTAACCTCAAGGCTTGTGTGGGGGGTGGAGAGATGTACCACCCACCTGATGTGTGAGGTGACTGTATCCCCAAATGGAAAGGGAGATCAGGTGATATGTAGTTAGAAGAGCATGTTCAGCATTATGACACATTTCTTAAAAATCATCAATATTAAGTAAATTAAATATAAAATAAATTAAAATCAAATAAATAAATGAAATGCTGCTTATTGCAACCAAAAACAATTCAAAGATTTAAAAGAAAAGTTAATCTCCACTATCACCACCATCATTTTAATCACCCCTGAGATAACCAATATTAGCAATATGGTGTATATTCTTCCTCACCAGACTGTCTTGTATAATGTAGGGGTTTGGGCATTGTTATAAAAATGAGATTATGCCATAGCCATCTGTAACTTTTCTCACTGTCTTCCCTTCAGGACAAGAGTTACAGACCTGACTGAACTGTAGAATAAATAGTTCATGATATGAATATACAATAAAATATTCAGTTGTTTCCCTATTGAGATATATATATATATACATATATATATATGTATATATATGTTCAGATGGTTTCCAAATTTTAGCCACCTTAAAAGTAGCACAATAAACATCATTGTACACAGATCCTTTATTTCTGTAAGGTCGATTTCCAAAACTGGGATTGCTGGGTTAAAGTATATTGCTATTAGCAGCATCATTATTACTGGTAATATATATTGCCAGATCACTCTCCCAGAACATAATAGCAATTCATACTAAACACCACTAGTAAAATGCAGGTACCCATTTTCCCTTGTCTTGGTTAGCACAGGATAGCATTAATATTTGCCAGCTGATGTGTGGAAAATAATGTCTCTTTTCCTTTAATTTGCATTTCTTCTGACTACAGGGTGACTGAGCCTTTTCATGCTTATTGGCTGTTTGGATTTCTGCTGTGAATTTCCTGTGTATATTCATTGCTTATTTTTCTATTTTATCAGTTTTTTTGTTCTTATTAATGCACTTACTTGGACCATTTCTTAGGGGCATTAACCCTTTATCATACAATACAGTTTTCTCCAGGTGTTTTTTTTGGTCCTTTGACTTTAAGAATCTTGATATATGAAAGTTTTTATGTAGTAAAAATGTCGTTTTAAAAAATTTCTGGGTTTCATGTCTTGTCAGTAAGGGCTTTCTCATCCCCAAAGTTATATACATATTTTCCTAATTTTTTGAACATATTTTTTTGGACCTTTCACATTTATATTTCTAAACCATATGGAATGTATTTTTATATACAATGCAAAATAAGAATCTTGCTTTACTTTCTTCTGCAGAAGTAGCCAATTATGTCAGTGCTGTTCATTAAAAAAGCCACCCTTTTTATACTTTTGTTGTATATTGATTTCTGTACGTACCTGAGTTTATTTCTGGACTGTCCCTTCTCTGTCACTTCTATTTTTGTGCCAATATTATTCTGTTTTCTTTATGCCTGATTAGTAAGCGTTAATATCTAGAAAAGTTAAGTCACTACTCAATGCTTTGTGTACTTTTCTTGCCCATTCTCAGACATGTATTTTTTCTTCCATGTGATCTTTGGGTTGCTTTTGTTCCAAGATAAATCCCACTGGAAATCTGATAGAATTTACATTAAATATATATACATTAATTATGAAAAGATAGACATTTCTGTGATAGTATATCTTCCTATCAGGGAAGCGAATGTGTATCTCTTTTTGGGTCTTTTAGGGTCTATTCCTTTCCTATTAACTTTCTAGTTATTTTATAAGGCTTAGTTTTCTCTTGTGAGTGAGGGGTTTATTCCTTATTTTTATTTTGATCTGGCTATTGCTAGGACTGAGAAAAGTTTTTGATAGATTTTTTCCCCCTATAGATGATATATTTATCCAGCTCGCTGCCAAATTTTCTTGTTTTAGTAGTTTTTCTTAAACTTAATATGTTTGTTTTCTTCCCTGCCATCAATGTGGATGCTCTATAATTGGTTATACTGATATATAAGTTTGAGTTTGTGCTTATTTTATTTGATGCATATCTCCTATCACAGAAGTATATGAGAGATAGATGTGCCCAAAAGTAGTAAAAGGAAAAAGAGATCTCAGGAGTTGGCAGAAATCTACACACTCAACAGGTTATTGCTGATCAGTTATAAGATCAGAAGCCCAGGTGCTGACCCCTCATGGACTCTATTATTATGGGAATGAGCCGTTCACTCAGCATTACTGTGTGGTATTAGCATTACTGTAGAGTGTTGTAGAGCATTGCTGTGGTTTATGATGTTTCAGAGAAAGGGCTGCTCACCACGGGCACCAGAGATATCACTTAGTGAGCATAATTAAATTCCAGCTCTTGCCCAGAATCTCACTAGAGTTGTTTATTTATTAGAAAGACTTTTTAAAAAAATTAATAAGCAGAAAGTACAGAGTTCTTATATACCCACTCCTTCCCCCAATTTCCACTAATATTAACATCTTACATTAGTGTGGTAGTGATGAGCCAATATTGATACATTATTTTTTTTTAATATTTACTTATTTATTTATTTATTTGGTTGCACTGGGTCTAAGTTGCGGCAGGCAGGCTCCTTAGCTGCAGCTCGTGGGCTCCTTAGTTGCGGCATGCATGTGGGATCCGGTTCCCTGATACATTATTATTAACTAAAGTTTACATTAGGGTTCATTCACTCTTTGTGTTGTATATTCTATGGGTTTTGACCAATGTACAATGACGTGTGTCTGTCTTTACTGTATCATACAGAATAGTTTTGCTAAAAAATCCCATGTGCTAAATCCATGTCCTAAAAATCCCGTGTGCTCCACCTATTCATCCCTCCCTCCCTTCCCCCAAACCACTGTCCTTTTTTTTTTAACAACAGAAATTTATTCTTGCACAATTCTAGAGGCTAGACATCTGAAACTAAGGTGTCGCCTGGACCTTTGTTATGGATAATAAAGCTACAACATAAGGAATGCTTAAGACAGAAGGTGACATGATAGAGTTGCCCTGGAGCTAGTGTCCTGGCGTCTGAATCCTAGCTCTGCCACTTACTAGCCGTGGGACCCTAGGCAAGTCATTACCTCTCTGTGCCTCAGCCTCCCCATCTCTAAAATGGGGATGATGGGGCTTCCCTGGTGGCGCAGTGGTTGAGAGTCTGCCTGCCGATGCAGGGGACACGGGTTTGTGCCCCGGTCCGGGAAGATCCCACATGCTGCGGAGCAGCTGGGCCCATGAGCCACGGCCGCTGGGCCTGCGCGTCGGGAGCCTGTGCTCCGCAGCGGGAGAGGCCACAACAGTGAGAGGCCCGCGTACCGCAAAAATAAATAAATAAATAAAATAAAATAAAATGGGGATGATGATATAGTACCCACCTTGTAGAGTCAAACCACTGTGTTTTTACCATTCCCGTAGTTTGGCCTTTACCAGAATGTCATATAGTTGGAATTCAATTATAGTTATTAATTGACTGGGTTTGGCTTTTTTAACATTTATTTTTGTTTGTGTGAGCAGTCATACAAGGTTTGGTAATTTGTGGTTTTAACTGATTAAGAGTTACTAAAATCTTTCTTTGGATGTCTGTGGAAAACTATTAGAGAACAGGAAGCCAAGCTATTCTTAATAACCAAAACATAGGTAATAGTAAAACTCACAAGAACCTGTTTTTGGTGATTTTGAGTAGCGATGTGTAATAATCCCTAAGGGCTCTTCTCGTTCCAGGGTGGAAGATGTCTATGGATGTGACATTTCTGGGGACAGGCGCAGCATACCCATCCCCAACCCGGGGTGCCTCTGCTCTGGTCCTTCGGTGTGAAGGCGAGTGCTGGCTCTTTGACTGTGGGGAGGGAACCCAGACACAGCTTATGAAAAGCCAACTTAAAGCAGGTCAGTGTGCATTCAGCTCTCTCATTAAGGCTGTCTCTTGTTCTGCTTCATTTTCTTGGCTTTCCTTGGGCCTTTTGCTTAGAAAAGCCCTGACAGTTGCACTCCATTTCAGTGCTGGAGCCCTGGCAATACTTGGAAGGTGCTGGGGTATCTGGCCACACCCACTAAACTATCTTTCTTACTTCCTTCCTTCCTTCCTCCCTCCCTTCCTCCCTTCCTTCCTCCCTCCCTTCCTTCCTTCCCTCCTCCCTTCCTTCCTTCCCTCCTCCCTCCCTCCCTCCCTTCCTTCCTTCCTTCCTTATTTATGTATTTACTTTTCATTCTTCCTGTAAATGTTGAGAGCAAGGATCTCTATAGGCTTAGGGCATGGAGGATGGAGTGGGTTACATCAGACATATTAAATAGACACTGCCCAAGCAAAGGAACATACTTATTTCCACCAGGAGATAGGTATAAGTATCATGAGAGAATACAAAGGGTGGTAGATGTTCTGGGGAGTGAAATGTTCTTTTCCACTTGGGGTCATTCTCAGAGAAGGTGACCTGTGAGTTGTTAAAGGAGGAGGAAGGGTTCCCTGGGCTGGGGAGAAGAAGGGCATTCCAGCCATAGGGAACAGAGTGAGCTTAGCACCAGGCAGACTGAAGAGTACCGTGTTCACTAGAGCCTTGGCCCAGAGTCAGGCAGACCCAGGGTTCCAGTCCCAGCGGTGTCTCGGCTTATTACCTGAGCAGGTCAGCCAATTAAGCTTTACTTTGCTCACCTTTCAAATGGGCTTAAAAACTCGACTTAGAAGGGGTTGTGAGAATTGTATACAATAATCCCTTCTCTGTGTGGTTGTCTCCTTCTCATCAGTTAAATCTTAGCTCAAATGCTGTCTTCTCAAAGGCTGAACCTCTGGGGTTAAGTAATTTCTCCTCACCCCAGGCATTCTACTATTTTGTGCTGTTTTTATTGACTTCTTAGCATCATCAATATCTAAAATTATGTTATTTAAATAGTTGTTTCTGTGGTCACTGTTTATTTCCCTGTACAATAAAGTAAACTCAGTGATCACTTACATACCTAGTAGATGCCTAGTAATATCTGTTCAGTTAATGCATGAATAAGATGTTCAACACTTAGCACAGTGCCTCTCACTTGTTAGGTCTTGATAAATGGTAGTTACTGAAATTCCTACCACTCATCACAGTACCTAGCATTTGATGACTAAAGGAAGTATAGTTCTATCATCCAAGGATTCCTTGGTCTAGTGATGAAAACTGACATGCAAACAGTCATGGTGTAATTTGCTAAGTAAGAATAATGGAGGTGTTTTCTAACTACTTTTGAAGCACTAAGGAGGGGGGCACTAACTGTATCTGTGTGTTCAGGGAAAGCAACCTGGAGATGGTAACAGTTGAGCTAGGATGTAAGAGATGAATAGAAGTTTCTCTGGGGAGAGAAGTAGGGATGGACCTTCAAGGAACAGACAACAAAGTGAGCAAGAGTTTCTAGGAGAGAAATAACATGTTTGGGGAATATTAAGCTATCCAGAACTTTGAGTACTTGGCTGGATAGATGAGAGATAAGAATGCTTAAGGAAGTAAGTAAGGGCAGACTATGAGGACTCCTGTGGTATTCTAAGGTATCTGCACCTTATTCTATTGGCAGCAAAGAATCATTAAAACATTTTAAGCCGAAAAAAAAAAGAATTAAGCTGAGCAATGACATGGTCTGATTTGTGTTTTAGGACAGTTTTCCAATGGCAAATATATTGGGAGAGAGAGATTGGCATCAGGAGACCAGTTCCAAGGCAGTGGCATTCACCTGAGAGAGAGAGAGAAGATGAAGATGTTGAAGCAGGAAGTAGGGATAAGGATGAAGATGAGAGACTCAAAGAGATACTTATAGAGCCAACAGCAGGTGGTGACTGAGTAAATTCCTAGTCTGTGAAGAAGTGAAGAATTATTACAAGTTACAGGTGATGATGTCCCAGACCAAGATTGGGAGTTAGGAAAAAAGCTGTTGGAAGAAGGAACTAATGCACTTGGGACACGTGGCCTTGAGGTGTACACAGTTCAACCCTGATTATATACTGTCTTATGTTGAAACCCTGAGGTCAGAGCAGGTATTGTGCTTTACTTCCCTTGGATCACACAGGGGTTCCTTTCACGAGAACATGCCTCCACATGCCAGAGTGGAGGCTGTAATATTTAACAGTTTAGAGAGTAGGGGTTAAGGTGGCAGGGTGATTAAAATAGAAACAAGTAACTGTTGTGTTAAGAGGTTTGGGTGTAGGGTAAGTCTTCACTTTTTATTTAGTACCTGTATCAGTTATGTAATGCTGCATAGCAGATTATAAATTTAGTGGGTTATTTGCATTTATTATCTCATCGTTTCTGTGGGTCAGGGAGTTCGGGCCTGGCTTAGCTGGATTCTCTGCTTCAGGGTCTCACTAGGCTGCAATCCAGGTCTTGGCCAGGGCTGCGGTCTCATCAGAGTCTCCACTAGGGGAAGAATCTGTTTTCAGTGCTCACTCAGGTTGTCAGCAGAATCCTTGTAGTTGTAGGACTGAGGCTGCCTGCGGCAACTAGAGGCCTCCTGTAGTTCCTCGTCATGGGGGTTTCTGCTTCAGGGTAGCTTGCTCAATTACTGCCAGCAAGGGAGAGAGATTCCAGAGCAAGTCTGCCAGCAAGATGGAGTCTTGTAAATGACATAATCGTATTGCATCCTTGTGCCATATTTTACTGGTTAGGAGTAAGTCCCCAGTCCCGCCCACACTCAAGGGGAAGGAATTATAGAAGGATATGAACAGCAGGAGGCAGGGGCCACGGTGGTACCCATGTACCACCTTAACTCTATCTGCCACAATACCTTTCTCTAGTGTTTTATATTTTACAGCTATTTTATATATATTTTTAAACAATGCACAAAGCTCGAGCTTTTTAAAATAAAAGTTTGGCAAAAAATAATAATAAAATAAAATCTAAGGGAACCTTTAGTTTACAAAATTTTGTTGACTTAAGAAAAAATTTTCTGGCTTCAGAGAGGAGGGTGATATGGTAATCCCAGAACATTAGCTGAGACACTCTAGCGCTTCAAAAGCCCCTGTCTCAACCTGGAATGCATCACCCTCAAAACATCTTGGTTTCTCTCAATAACCCAATATGGACCTATCGCTATTGGAGCCATTGAAGCCCTTTTAGCTTATACTACCTCCTGGGGTAATGGGTTTCATAAGGAAGTATTTTCTGTTTCTCTAGATATACTTCTTGCAAGTTTCCTTGGTCCTAATATGCAAGCATCTGATTAAAAAGTGTAGGTTTGGGCTTCCCTGGTGGCGCAGTGGTTGAGAGTCTGCCTGCTGATGCGGGGGACGTGGGTTCGTGCCCCGGTCTGGGAGGATCCCACGTGCCGCGGAGCGGCTGGGCCCGTGAGCCGTGGCCGCTGGGCCTGCGCGTCCGGAGTCTGTGCTCCGCAACGGGAGAGGCCACAACAGTGAGGAGCCCGCGTACCAAAAAAAAAAAAAAAAGTGTAGGTTTGCCATAGCTACTTTTTTCATAATTTTAAAGAGTGAGCTTAAGCCTTTTTTTCCTCTAAAATGATTACAAAAAGTATTATAAAAGATAAGTTTAAAAATGATTATAATAAGTATACATGCTCATTGTAAAAGTTCAAACAAAGCAGAAAAATATAAATAAGAAGCCTAAATCCCCCTCTCTTTGGTGAATTTTCTATACATGTAGATATGGTAATGGTGTAGGTGTATTTGTGTGTGTGTATAATTTTGCATAAATGGAATCAAACTATACTTGGTGTGACCTGCTTTTTTTCAACTGAATATTACGTATGAACGATGTATTGCAGACATTTTCCTACGGCACTAAATATCACTGCATTATCCCTTAGAGGATGCTTAGTATTCTGCTCCTATATGGATGACATTTTCCCTGGTAACTTCCGTGATCTTAAGTGAAAGGGAGCTCATGCATTTTTCTCTTTTCATTTGATAGCTTCCTCTTACCTTTGATAATTGTGGTTGCCATTCCTTCTCCCTCTGAAATCAACTTTCTTGAAAAATGAAATGTTTGTCTTCCCTGAAACTGTGATATCTGTGGGAAGTACCTTTTCTTACTTAATTTATCTCACTTGCTTTGAGTTCACAGATTGTTTTGGTGTTCAGTTTTGGCTGTGTTTTGCAGTAGATAGGGAGAGGCCCAGAAAGTCTGATTTGGCAGTTTTGAGGTCAGCGTGAGACTCAACAACTGTTGTAGTTCTTTTGTCTCTTGAGTCCTCAGGTCACACTTGGGGGCGTGTTGGCAGCCCAGACAGCAGGAAGAGGGCAAGGAAAGGGTTCCAGAAGTCAAAAAACTGCAAAAACGAGGACTAAAAAGAGAAAACAAAAAGGAGTATGTTGAGGAAACTTCTAGCGTGCCTCCTGGCGATTTTCAAGGTTCAAGATCAGCCTCTGCCCAGTCTGTTCTCTGCCACAGGGGCCTGGCTTGGTGTAGTAACACTGGGAACACTCGCTTGGAGAACACTGTTACCTAGATGTCACAGGACAAATCCCATCACAATAAACTATTCCTGTTCTTTTATGGCATTGATAAACTGTTCCTGTTCTTTTATGGTTTCAAATGTTTGAAATGGGTGGGCCATGAGCTAGGACTGGAAGCCACTGTTATACTAAAAATGTGTTAATTGTGATTGTTGCTTTTAAAAGGCCTTGTGGTGCATCTGAGAAAAATGTTGATGTGGCATCCTGCCACATACCAGGAGTAAATTCAGTTTACCAATGGCTAAATCAAGTTACAACCTAAGTCAGTATGCACTGGAAAAGCTGTTGTATTAGTTCAGATTGAGAGAAAGGGAGGGGCCCACATGCCTTTACGTAGCACCATGGGGGATCTACCCTCTAAACTGCACTCTGCATCTATTGCCCACTTCCTCCCCCTCGGTTCTTCACCCCACTCCCTTTCCACCTCCCTCCTTCTCCCTCCTTCCTTTCCTCTCCCTCCCTCATCCCCCTTCCTTTTTCTCCTTCTTCGGCCTCACCCAGACAAGCAGGCTCTGGCTTGGTTAGTTAATCTCTGTCCAGTGTGGAGTCCTTAAAAGGCAATTTTGAATTCAGGCACTGGTCCAGTCCGTTGGAGCCAGGGGAACATTTTTATGCTGGAAGTACTGTTCATATTTGCTGTTCTCAGAGGGAGCAGTAGGGGGCAGTGTAACTGCCAGATGTTTTTAACACTTGTGGCCTATCTGGTAACTTATGTGAATCATTTTGGTACACTATATCCTTTTTTTTTCCCCAGTAAGAGGATGTGTAGGAAAGTACTCTTAAAACTGTAACACTGTGTAATTTGAAGATGTTTTATGAAAAAAAGTTATATCTTATTAAAACCATCTAGTGAAATAATACCTGTCTTTCTTGCTTCTAGAATCATGTAGAAGAATATAAAGAAATAAGTTTATGGTGATAAGTAGAACTTCTAAATTCATTTTATTGCTTTCTATGTAAGTTGTTATGCATGTTTCAAGTAGCTTTGTATGGGTTTTGTTTCTGAAAAATTCCCAAATTTATTTCTCTGCCTCAATCAAAAGGGAGAATTACTAAGATCTTCATCACGCATCTTCATGGAGACCATTTCTTTGGCCTTCCTGGCCTCCTCTGCACAATCAGCCTGCAGAGTGGCTCCATGGTCACCAAACAGCCGATCGAAATCTATGGCCCTGCGGGGCTTCGGGACTTCATCTGGCAAACCATGGAACTTTCTCACACGGAGTTGGTCTTCCCTTATGTGGTCCATGAGCTGGTGCCTACAGCAGATCAGTGTCCTACAGAAGAACTGAAAGAATTTGTACACGTGAATAAAGCAGACAACCCTCCCAAAGACGGACAGGGAAGAACTATCGTGTTAGACTCAGAAGAAAACTCATACCTCCTGGTTGATGATGAACAGTTTGTTGTGAAAGCATTTCGCCTCTTTCATCGAATACCCTCCTTTGGATTTTCAGTTGTGGAGAAGAAACGCCCAGGTAAACTCAATGCACAGAAACTGAAAGATCTTGGTAAGTGTTTTTTTTCCTTTCTCGTCAATCGAGTTGTTGTTAACCAGAGCGGTTAGAAGTGTCATAGAAACCTTCTTTTCTTGTCTCCCAGGCCTAAAACTGACATTTTCTCTACTTACTTCCCTTGCCCAAAGTTTGTTTATTAAGGGAAATTCTTGAGGCCAAAATATTTTATACAGAGCAAAAACCAAGTATCTATTTGAATTCTCTCTTCAGCTCCCTAGATGCACATTCTTGATCTGTCTTATCTTCAGCTTTTACTATCTTGGTTGGTGAAGTGGACCTGTTGTCTCAGGTCTAGGCTTTTATTTTTTCATGTCATGTTTTTGAAATATGTTTTCAATGACATCTTTGGCCAGAGACTTTTTGCCAGAGACTTTTTGCCATAGTTCTTAACCTTGCAACTCCAACCAACTGCTTTCTGGGTTTTCCTTCTTTATTGACTTTGCCTAGTCAATCAACCTTGATTAAGTTAATTTGGTGTTTAGAACACTGCCTTAACCAGTTTTACATACCTGGGTTCATCACACTCGGAAGCAAGCATCCAAAGATTGGCTTGGGGCCCATCAAAGGCTTCATACCTCCTCTATGCTAGGCCATCATGTGCGAGAGTTCTTCAGGGCCTCTCCCAAAGCAGTTTCCGGGTACATCATTCCTCCAGCATACCACCTTCCTTGGCATGGCTACAACAGAGCCTGTGAAAACATGGTGATGGTGATGGTTTTTTTGTGTGTCTTTTCTTTACTTACGCAATGTCTTCTTTCTTTTCCAACTAAAACAAAATGCTAAGTAATGAGGAAAAGTGCCTTAGGCCAAAGGTATTTTTATTGTCTAAAAACCTGTGAAAATACTGTTGTATTGGGAAACTTTAAACATGATCTATGTTGGAATTAGTGAACACATTCTGTTTGTTTGTATGTGTTGCCCAGAGTGATGATCAGGTATTATTCTCGATTAATATGAGATTTAAGCCCAGTTTGGTAAACATGGAACTGCCCCTATCTACAAAGAAGATTGATTATTTATAACTGCCTGAAATTCTGCTTGATCTTGTGATCCAGACAATCCCCTCTAACAGTTTTTTTTTATGATGTTAGTTTGTTGGTACCTTGTCATTTAAATGGGCTCTTTAATTTTACCCAAAGATGAGCTTATTAAATACAGCACTCTCAAATAATGTTATTCCCATGCACAGCAGAGAATCAAGGCTGATATCTTGACTGTAATAAGGTTTTAGTGGGACTTAAGAGCTTAAAACTCATCTGACACGTGTGCTTGGAAATGTTTTAAGTACTCGGGCATTGCTAATATCAATAGCCAACAGTGAACTTTTAAAAATGTATAAATATTCCAGTTTTCCACAAGTAATAAAATATTTATAACAATTATGAAAAGAATTGGATGCCTTTTCCACTTGCTATTTGCTGTGCTGTTGAAACAGACTCTCTTAACAAGTCATAAATGCCATTCCCATGACGTGATGTTATCTGCCTCGGTCATTAGGTGTTCCGCCAGGACCTGCCTATGGGAAGCTGAAAAATGGAATTTCTGTTGTTCTGGAAAATGGAGTTACAATTTCTCCCCAAGATGTCTTAAAAAAGCCTATTGTTGGAAGAAAAATCTGCATTTTGGGTGACTGTTCTGGGGTTGTGGATGATGGAGGAGTGAAGCTGTGCTTTGAAGCAGACCTGTTGATCCATGAAGCAACCCTGGATGACACCCAGATGGACAAAGCAAAAGAACACGGCCACAGCACGCCACACATGGCAGCAGCATTTGCAAAGCTGTGCCAAGCAAAGAGGCTTGTTCTGACTCACTTCAGTCAGAGGTACAAACCAGTTGCCTTGGCCAGAGAAGGAGAAACAGATGGGATCGTAGAGCTTAAAAAGCAAGCTGAATCAGTGTTAGATCTCCAAGAAGTGACTCTAGCAGAAGATTTTATGGTGATTGGCATTCCAATCAAGAAATGAAGCCAGTGTTCCTGAATGCATTCTGGTGTGTCTGTGAATATGTTACTGAACGAACAGTCAAGTTTGTTTTGTTGTCGTCGTCGTCATTTTGGTCTAAAATTATTTGGGTCCTAACAGTCCTAACAAGGATGGAGCTGCATTGCTGAACTAACTCAGCATTGAGAAGGGAGCAAGCTTTGTGATAATAGATCACTTTAAAAAGAATAAAGCCAGAATCCTTCTTCGAGTCCACACTTGACAAAATGATAGACTGTTCAGGTGTACACGTTTTGTGGCTGCTGCCTCAGAGGGTAGCCAATATGCCATGCAATCCTGGGCTTAGCTTCTGCCCGGCTTTATTGCTGTTGTTGGCAAAGCAGTAGCAGGGCTTGGCCCTCCTGGCTAAAAATGGTATTTTGGCATTTTGTGTTGAATCTGTTCATGTTATTAACAGAATAGAGAGAAATGTAATGAGACATTGGATATGAAGGATTGAAGCTGGCACGTTAAGTCTTGAATTCTTTGCTTGAATACTGAGTGCAGAGTCAGGCTAGGTGTTTATCCTCCAATTAATATTTTATTGAACTTTCCAGTTTGCTTTAAACCTGTGGTTCTCAGTTGGAGGTGATACTCTCCCTTAGATGGAGTTTTGAAATTGTGGGGATGTCTCTTGTCAAAACTAGGGGTGGTTACTACTGGTATTTAGTCAGTAGGGGCCAGGATGCTAGATCCTACAAAGTTCGGTCAGTCCTAAACAGTGAAGAATTATCTCATCCCAAAATGCATATTGCAGGCCTGTTGAGATACACAGCAAGTTAAAACTTATACTCCCACTGTGAATATACTTTATAAAAATTAGTGACATACTGAACTGAACTACGAGGTAAGTCAAATTCCACAACAAATCCTAAAAAGCTAGCTAAGGGAATATGTTGGAATTGGAACATCTTATCAAATATTATTTGTCATAAATGAGCTATGAGCTGGAGCTTATGAATCTGGAGGTTAAAAAATGATACCTGTCCAACTTGCGTTTACGCTTTCCAATAAATAATTCTTTGAGCACAGTTTTAGTAAATGTTCTTTCTAGAATAGCTTTTCTTCCTGAGTTGCCTTCCACCTCCCTTCTGTCTTTCATGGGGTATCTCGGACTCATTTTCCCACAGTATTTCTCAAAATGTGTCAATGGAGAGGTAGTCTCAAGTACTGATTCGGTCAAAAGGCTTCCCTCGGGGCTTCCCTGGTGGCGCAGTGGTTGAGAGTCTGCCTACCAATCAGGGGACGCGGGTTTGTGCCCCGGTCCGGGAGGATCCCACATGTTGCGGAGCGGCTGGGCGCGTGGGCCATGGCCACTGAGCCTGCATGTCTGTAGCCTGAAAAAAAAAAAAAAAAGAATAATAATAAGAAGTAAATTTAAAAAAAAAAAAAAAAGGCTTCCCTCATCAAATCAGTTTGGGAAACCCTGTATGCTATGTGTCCCTCCGGCAGAGTTCTGGTTCCCATAAGTACATTAAAAACAGCCCTGCTTCAGGGATCACCAGCCAGTCTTTGGTGCCAGAAGGACCGGGTTCCAGAGTCCCATTCTTTACCTCATGATGGTCCTGTGTGCTCTGGAGCAGATGACTTACTCTCTGAGCTTTAGCTGCTCATCTCTAAAAATGGGAAAAATAAGAATAAGACAGTGAGAAATTGTCACTGAAAAATAAGGCAGGGAAAAACTTAAATAAGACAGTGTATAAAAGGAGCATAGCACATTACTTCAGGGCATAAAGTCCTAAAGTACAGAGGCCTGTCAACTCTATTGAACCCCTTTCTGAGTCATATTTCACCGTATACTATCTATTAACATCTCAAGAACCTATGAGTTTATTGTACACTTATTCAGAAAGACTGTCATGGTGTATACTATTAAACTTCTTTGGGTTCTGCAGCTTTTCTAGTAAAAATTGACTCCTGGATGGGTCTGGAATCCCTAGAGTAGTGATAATCAAGATGGGTCTAGTTACTCAATAGCTCAGTCATTCTGAAGCAGTCTCCAGAGTGGTCTGACTCAGCCCTGCTCTAGGCTCCCGGCCTGCCAAGTACCAAAGTTGACCAGACCTAAAGTGTATCTTGACTTCTGAACTCAATTCAAACAAGCATTTATTAGATACCAGCGGTGTGCCAAAACCTGTACAGGAGGGAATGGCTAGTACTAGTACCTCTAATGCCTGGAGCTCTTGTGGGTAAAGATTGTATCTTAGTCACCTCTGCATTTTTGGAAATACCCACCCGTAGTAGGCACTCAGAAATATTTATTGAATGAAATGAGGCCTTGATGTCATGAATGCACAAAATTTATGACCTAAAGTTTAGAACCTGTGCCTAGCCCATTTTATGACTGTATTTGTCCAAAAATTTTAGCTGCCTGATTGGTGGTACCCCGTTCACTGCGTTGGGAGTACATAAATGAATATAAGGCAGAATTTCAAGCTCACTGTCTAAGTGCTGAAGACTGATAGGTAAATATCAGTAAATATGCAGTTCCTTCAAGTGTTTCTGATTTTATAGCCTACCACTCCATTTTGCTGTTCCTGAGCATTCCTTGAGAGCTGACTTGAGCTCAAGCCCTTAGAATCAGGCTCTATTACTATGTGTGAGCTAAGCCTTCAGAGAACATGATGTGGAACGAATTGATATGTTGGATTAAGTGTAGGGTATCAGTTCATGGTGAGAGTTCTTTCTTGGACTCTCTTCTGGCCTAGAATTTGTTCTTAATGGTAGAACACGTTCTAAGAATTTGTGGAGCTAGAATTAAGAGTGAATCTTAAATTGGATTTCCTAGAGCTTGTAATTTGTTCATGGTTATGTGATTTCAGATGGAATTAGAATATGCGGTGTTCCCCAAATTTATTTGATCACTGAATCCTCTTTTGCCAAGGAGCATCTTGGAACACTGAGAAATGCTGTTTCTTAATACTTCTGAAAAGTATTATATTTATAATTTTTACCTGGACAATTTATTGAAGTAATAAGTTCCATATCTACACCGAGTATAGTATTTTCTTTGTCTTAAACTGACTTTCCAGTTGTCAGGAATTCATAGGTTCCTGCTTATTTTAAATAAATATGCACTTTCTGTTTCTCTAAAGGTATTTAGACTTGCCCAAATATACCCCAAATCATCTTTGTTTTCAAATACCCATGCCTCATTAATATACTTTTAATAAACTTTTAAACATAAAAGCAGCATATGCTCAGTAGTTAATTTTTTTTAAAGGTTCAAGAAAAGAAGATGATTACTCATAATTCCACCATCCAGAGAGCTACCGCCTTGGTCCAGTGATCCTCAAACTGAGATGTGAGTCAGTATAACTCAAGGTAGTACATAGGTGGACAAGGGTGCATAGGTAGCCAGAGATCCTTGGGCTCTGATTCCAAAGACTCTAATTCAGTAGGTCTGGGGTGGAACCCAAGAATCTGCATTTTTAAAAAACCACCCCCAGGTGATTCTGAAGTATATGAGTGGTAGAACACATGAGGAGAAAAAGCTGTCTTTATTTATGCACTTTGAAAAATTGAGGTGTGTATAAATATTTTATGTATATTTAAACATGCTTATAGATCTATGTATATTACACACATGCATATTTTTACATGTAGGTTGACCTCAACTGTTTTTCTCATTTAACATGAACATTTCCTCACAGTATTAACTGTTCTTTGAAAACATGAATTTAATAGTTTTATATTATTCCCTTCTATAGAGGTAATATAATTTATCTGTTTTCCTACTTTTGGGGCATTGAGATTGTTTTCCATTATTATAAATAATACTATCATGAATATTCTTGGGCATAAATCTTTGTATCTCTGAGTATTTCCTTAGGATTGATTTCTCTGAAGGTCAAAACATCTGACTTACTGTTTTGGACTCTGGGTAAGAATCTCCCACTTGTTTTCCAACTCAAACCGCAGCAGCATGAGAGAGGCCTGTTTCACTACTCCATTGACAGATGATATTGAATATCATCAATTAATGACTTTTCTAACACTTCTCTTCCAAGACATTTGTCTTATAAAGATAATTTTTGCCTTCTAGTGAAAATAACTTTATTATGTCTTTCAACCACCACATATAATTCAACTGTGATTTCCTTGAATATTCTTATGCCACCTTAAAATCTGACCGTTCTTTCTTAAAGGGGTAAACATCCTTCCTGCTTCAAATATGTTCATGACAGATGTAACAGTGAAGGTAACTTTTGTCTTCACAAAGATATAAATTTATGGTGAAATGTACTGATTCTGTCCTTACTGACCGATGGATTTTTTAGGTACTGAATGAGTCGAGTTATTTTTTTTGTTTGTTTTTATGGGGAGAATAAAAAGGAAACGCTGGTGATGTTCACTCTTTGGCAGGATAAGAATAGAGTTTAAGGTGGGGTGCGGTGGGACATGGGGTAAGATTGAGAAATTCTTTTCTTCCATAGTACGAAGTAAAAAATAAAGAGTACTTTAACCATATTATGTTTTTTAAAAAGGGGCAGGTGGCAGTAAATACCGGGTGAATAAGAGTGGAGGATCCTTAGCGAAAGGTGCAAGGGATGTGGGGAGGGACAGGCAGAGGACTGTTTTATATAAGCCTAAGAGCCCTAGTACTATTTGGTATTTGGAACTACTTATGTGTGTATGTGTGTGTCCTTTAGTTTAAAAGTTACATTAAAACACATAAACATAGATAAGACCCTGCTCCAAATAATTGTCAGTTGGTATCTCCAGATGGGTGCCCCAGGCAGCTAACAGTTCCTTTCAAGACTTTTTAACATTCCGATCCATCCTCCATACCACAGAGAGATTTTTTTCAAAATGCAGATCTGAGCCTAGCGCGCAGATTTTAATGTTCTTGCCTTGCCCTCCCTTCCCAGCTAACCTTACTGAACGGCGCCACTCGTTTGTGCGGCCCTAGCCACGTGGGCCTTCAGTCCTTTGTCAGAGGCTCCTGTTGTTGCTCAGTCTTGGCAAGGACTGCTCCCTCAGCCTGGAGCGCTCTTCCTCCTCTCCCCAAGTTAACCCTTGCTGGGCCTTCTGCTCACAGCTCTGCAGTCACATGCTCCTGGAAGCCTTCCCAGACTTCCCCACTAGGTCGCATGTGACTCTCAACAGTACCGGCACCCCACATTCCTGTTGCCTGTCACTTCATATTTTCAATTTGTTCCTGTGAATATTCTGTTGATGCTTCTCTTTCCCACTAGCACTGTAAGCTTCACAGGAGCAGAACTGTGTCTGACTTTGTTTCCCTTTGTGCCCTAGCGCCTAGCTCAGCCCCTGGAACAAATTAGGCATTCAATAAGTAGTGGTGACTGGTTCAAGTTTCCTTGCCATCCTGTTATTCTATAAGATGCAATACCTTGTTCTCCTAGGGATTTTTCCTGATTAATATTAAAAGCAAAAAAAAGCAAAAATCCCTACCCTTAATCTCTGAACTAAAAATAGAGAGGAAGACAGTGGTTGCCTATGACCTTAAAATGAGGCAAATCTTTATAAATACTAATTCTAAAGCTTTAGCTTGGTGTCCTAAGATATGCAGACAGATAACCTAGAGTCGGGAAAGGGCTGGAAAAAGGAGTTTCTCTGCCTTGAGAAAGTGGGATGTTGGCCTTCGCTATGCATAGGAAACTCAGAACAAAGGTATAAAGAATGAGGGGAGAAGGCCAAGCCGCATGCGGGAGTCTGGAGCCCCATGCAGGGTAGGGAAACGGTGGAAGAACCTTAAGAACACAGAGGACTGATGTTCAATTTTATGGTGGCTGCGTTGCGTTAAAGTAAGTCCCTCCATTTCCCGCAGACTTTCTTTGAAGTCTGCTGGACACATAGGATTTGGGGATCTCTCCTCAACACTTCACACCACCAAACTAGAACACGTTCTGAATTCCATGACTGGGTTGACCTGGGTGGGAAAAGGACAGCAGGAGTGAAAGAATGAGACAATCCCAAACTAATACAGTTCAGAAGGAGCACAGTCAGAGGTGTGACCACCAGAACCTTCTCCCAGGAATTTTCAGAAGGTGGTAAGGAGGGCACTGACCTTTACATAACCCATGGAATGGGGAGGTAATAGAGGGTTGAGCCAATTTCACGTATACCTTAAAGGACAGGGTAGCTCTAGCTGACACCTGGACACATATTTAGGTGCCCTCGACAGACATTTTTTTTTTTTTTTTTTTTTTTTTTTTTGACAGGCTCAGCGGCCATGGCTCACGGGCCCAGCCGCTCCGCGGCACGTCGGATCTTCCCGGACCGGGGCACGAACCCGTGTCCCCTGCATCGGCAGGCGGACTCTCAACCACTGCGCCACCAGCGAAGCCCGACAGACATATTTTTAAGGATTAAAAAGCTGTCACATCGAGGATAAGGAAGTTGAAGGGGGTGCCTAAGTTTATCCAAAGTAAAGAATATTTCTGCTCCTAAATAAAGCTAGCTGAGAAACACTGTGGCTCTGATGTCAGCATGCTAACCATACAGCAGGTACAAAGACTAAATTCGCCCACAAAAAAGTAAAAGGGGAAAGGCGAAGGATCAAGTTTCCCGGCTATATAAAGCCCCCTGTAACTGCCAGAAACTCTTCAGGCAGACTCAGGTAGAGCTAAGCAACACTGAGTTCAGTGTCACGAAATGTAACCAAGGCTATTTTGTCTAGGTTGTTCTCCTCATTGTTGTGGCTTCCAGATCATAGGCTTGTCTGAATGACACCATATCTCCATCAAACATCCTGGACTGGAGTTGACCTTGTAGACATATCCATGTCTGGGGCATCTGGGGCAGCAATCCAAGTGTTGCTCCTAACTGGCTTACAAAGGGTCTTGCGTGGAACACATCTTCACACAGCTAGTAGCTACTGGAATGTCATCGATTTTCTCCCCCATACACCTACACTGAAAGGTAGTATAGCCTACTGCAAGTGGTCTTCAAACTAGGGTATCTGTACCCCTGGAGATATGCAAAAACTTTTCTAAGGGTATACAGGCATGCTTTCATATGAAATATTTCCTAAAATCAATCTTTCTGAGAACTAGCATAGGCAAAGTGTCTTACTGGGTCAATTGTACAATGCTCCAGGATACCAAAGAAGGGGATAATTGAATTATTGGTATTGGGGTGAAAACATGAATGACTGGGTAACACATTCTTTTCAAGTTGGGTAGTTTCCAGTGTGTTGCTTTGAATAAAACTGAAGGAGGATCTAACCAAGTTCAGATCAAGGAGTAGCTAATCTGTCCAATGATAGATTTTAATTGCTTTATTGAGATATAATTCACATACCATACAATTCAGTGGGTTTTCATATATTCATGGGGTCGTGCAACTATCACCACTATCAATTTTAGAACTTTTCAGTTATCCCCAGAAGAAACTCTGTACCCTTTGGTAGTCACTCTCACTTTCTTCCCAAACCCCATGGCCCTAAGCTACTTTCTACCACTAATCTACTTTTACCTACTAATCTACTTTCTGTCTCAATAGATTTGTCTATTCTGGACATTTCATACAAGTTGAATCATATAATATGTGGTCCTTTGTGACTGGCTTTTTTCACTTAGCTTAATGTTCTCAAGACGTAATCCATGTTGTAGCTTATATCACTACTTCATCCTTTTTATGGCCAAATAATATTTTATTGTGGAGACATACCACATTTTATTTATCCATTCATCAGTTGATCCAATGATAGATTATTAAAAGTATTTTTTACAATATACTTATATCAGGAATGCAAAATGAGACATGGCTACAGATCTTTTAATAAGTTAAAAGAAGATGATATAAATAACTTTAATTTTAAAGTAAATTACTAAAACAGCTTCCTTAAAAAACACAATTTGCTAGAACTGACACAAGAAAAAACATAGGACTATTCACTTTTCTATTTATTAAGGAAACTGAATTTGTGATTAAACCCTTCTTATAAAAAAACAAAACTCCAGGCCCAGATGGTTTTGCTAGTGAATCATTCTAAACAATTAAGGAAGAAATATACCTTTCTTCCACAGACACTTGCAGGAAACAGAAAATGAGTTAGGAAATGTTCCCTCTTTTTCTGTTACTTTTTCTAAGTAACCTTGATACCACAACTTAAGGACATCAAAAGACAGGAAAATTACAGGCTAATTTCTCTCACAAAAACTCTTAAAATAATTAGCTAATTGAATCCAGTGACATGTAAAAAGAATAAGACATTTGACAAAGGGAGTTTATTTAAGAATGCCAGTTTTGTTTAACATTTAAAAATCAATATTATTCACCACATTAACAAAAACTACTGGGCATATGCCCAGAGAAAACCATAATTCAAAAAGACACATGCACCCCAATGTTCATTGCAGCACTGTTTACAATAGCCATAACGTGGAAGCAACCTAAATGTCCATCGACAGATGAATGGATAAAGAAGATGTGGCACATATATACAATGGAATATTACTCAGCCATAAAAAGAAACGAAATTGAGTTATTTGTAATGAGGTGGATGGACCTAAAATCTGTCATACAGAGTGAAGTAAGTCAGAAAGAGAAAAACAAATATTGTATATTAACGCATATATGTGGAATCTAGAAAACAGGACTTCAGTCCTACAGCTGCAAGGAGCTTAATTCTCCCAACAGCAAGAATGAAACATGCTTCCCCAGAGCCTCCAGATAAGAGCCCAGCCCCTGTTAACACCTTAATTTTGGGATTGTGAGACCCTAAGCAGAAAACTCAAACCCCCTCCCTCACAATGGACTTCTCATCTACAAAATTGTGAGATAATAAATATATGGTATTTTAAGCTGCTAATTTTGTTGGTATTTTGTTATGCAACAATAGAAAATGAATATAGTCACTATGTAATTTTCAAACATGGTTTTATTGAGATATAATTTACATACCTCACAATTTATTCAAGTGTACAATTCAATGAATTTCAGTATATTCACAGAGTTGTACAATCACCATCATTAATTTTAGAACATTTTCATCACTCAGAAAAGAAACCCCTTACTCTTTAACTATCACCCCTCAGCTTCCCATCCCCCTAGCCCTAGGCAAGCACCAATTTACTTTCTGTCTCTGTGGATTTGCCTATTCTGGACATTTCATATAAATGGAATCATACAGTACATGATCTTCTGGTTTCTTTCACTTAGCATAATGTTTCAAGGTTCATCCAAGTTTATGTCCATGTATCAGAACGTCATTCCTTTTTATGGCTGAATAATAAATAGTCCGTTGTGTGGATATACCATATTTTGTTTAGCTGTTCATCAGTTGATGGATCAGGCTTGACTCTTTTTTTCTGTAATTGTGGTTAAAAAACCCCACAAAAAACCCACATAATATAAATTTACCCTAACAATTTTCAAGTGTATATTACAGTATTGTTAACTATATACATATTGTTGTACAGTGGATCTCAAGTACTTCTTCATCTTGCATGACTGAAACTTTATACCCATTGAACAACAACCCCCTGCTTCCCCGTCCCTCCAGCCTCTGGCAATCACCAATTGCTATGTAATTTTGGGTACACAATTTGGACAGGGTTCGAAAACTTGAGTAACATTGTTATTTTCATCCCCATTTACTCACTTATAAAACAAGATTCTCAGGGCTCACATCTATAAAAATGAAAACTAGAGATAGTATGGGTACTGAACGTGGTCATGCTTTAGCGTTAAGTAATATTTATCAATGGTCTTGGGCTGCACTACACAGGCCTACAAGGCCTGTGCTTGCCCAGCTTCAAGACCAATAAAAGAGCCCGGAGTCAGCAACAGAGACATCAATGGTTTAATGGATGGAGCTTACACGTCTGAAGCAAGGTCCTGGAGCGACACCCCATCCTGTGTGGTGGCCAGCAGTCAGGACATGGTGGCAGTCTTCGTCTCTGGGGGAAGGGGAGATTACCAGTTATAGGGGAATTAATGTCAGGTGGACTCATTAGTTACCAGGGAACCCAGTAGAGGGGCACGCCCCTCACTGTGCCTTTGATAAGAACAATCACCAGCTGGGGCCTGGACCAAATACATAGAAAGGTCAGTCATGTGCGTAGGGTTTTGGTAAAGCAGGCATTGATCTAGCAGGGGATGTACAACAGCCATCTTAAGTGGCCTGACCATAAAAATGGACACAGAACTGATTGTAAAAAAAGGAAAAAAAAAAGACTCATTGATCTCACTTAAGAAATGTATTTCCGGGGCTTCCCTGGTGGTGCAGTGGTTAGGAATCCGCCTGCCAATGCAGGGGACACGGGTTTGAGCCCTGGTTCAGGAAGATCCCACATGCTGCAGAGCAACTAGGCCCGTGCGCCACAACTACTGAGCCTGTGCTCTAGAGCCCGCGCACCCAGAGCCGGTGCTCCAAGACGAGAGAGGCCACCGCAATGAGAGGCCCGCGCACGGCAATGAAGAGTAGCCCCCGCTCACGGCAACTAAAAAGGAAGCCCACACACAGCACAGAAGACCCAACACAGCCAAAAATAAATTTAAAAAAAAAGAAATGTATTTCCAATAAAATTTAACTTTTCATATTAGTAACTTGTAATTAGGTTATTTTGATAAATTATAACTACTTATAATTTTAATGATAAGTCAATCCATAAGAAATTTTTTGGCCACAAGAAATATAAAAAAATTGTTTTCAATATATTCAGATTTTTGTTACAGAAAAATATGATAGAGTGATCAATAAAAGTATGCAAAAAAGCATAAAAGGGCTTCCCTGGTGGTGCAGTGGTTGGGAGTCCGCCTGCCGATGCAGGAGACACGGGTTTGTGCCCCGGTCCGGAAGGATCCCACGTGCCGCGGAGCGGCTGGGCCCGTGAGCCATGGCCGCTGAGCCTGCGCGTCCGGAGCCTGTGCTCCGCAAAATAAAGGTAAGTAGAATGGAGCACAATCAAAAGGAGAACAGGAATGATGAAATATTTTACCGGGAGGACCACTGGTGTAGTAGATGGGAGCACAAACTCTGAAGTAAAACTGCAGTGTGGTCTTGAATAAATTATTTCATCTCTCTTTTGCCTTAGTTTCTTCATCTGTGAATCTGGAATGGTAATAGGATTGCCATGAATAAACTGTTATGAAGATTAAATGATTTAACATAGATAAATAATTAAAACCGCAAGTACTATATACAAGTTAGACATTATCATTGTCAAACCTCAGATCTGAGCCTGGGGTGTTCCCTCATCATTCACTTCAGCTTTAACTCCCATGGAGTTTGGAAACTGCCCTCAGAGCACTCCACCAGCCCAGAGGGTGGGTAGGGAGTACCTACACCCCCCCAGTTTAGGAAGGTTGGGTCCAGGACACATTGCTTTGAATCTGTTTAGGCCACTAGCCACATGGGCTACTGAGCATCTGAAATGTGACTAGTCCAAACCAAGATGTACTATAAGTGGAAAATATTCCCTGGATTTCACACAATATGAGAAAAAGAATATAAAATATTTCAATCATTTTTTACATTGATTATGTGTTGAAATGATATTTTGGACATATTATGTTAAATAAAATGTATCATTAAAATTAATCTCACCTGTCACTTGACTTTTTTAATGTGCCTACCAAACAACTTAAAATGACATATGTGGTTCTCCTTGTATTTCAACTGTACAGTTCTTCTTTACACAGTCCGCCTCAAGGTCAGCAGTCAGAGTGATCCTTTAGAAAGATAATTAAGGTCACATCACTACTCTGCTCAAAATTCCCCAATAATATTGCGTCTCACTCAAGAGTAAAGGTCAAAATCCCAACCAAGTTCTACCAGGTCCTAAATGATCAGCCCTATCCACTGCCACCTCCAATCTCCCTGGTCTAGGGTGGGACCCAGATTTTGCCAAACCTGAGGCTTACACCATAGGTGAACAGGAGGGAAAGGAAAGAGGAACGTGGGTCCTTGCTAAGGAAAAGAATGCAAACTACAAATATAAAATTAGTTACAGAATTGATGTTAATTTAGAATTAGAAAATAAATCTCAACAATTTAATTCAGATCCCTTTCTTCTGATATCACTTTAGGCAATTTATCAGACGTGCTTACACAGAGATTCTTCCAGATTGCAGCCTGGCTCCACCACCCCATCTAGAACTCTCCACAACTCCCAAAATTCCCCTCAGGAACAGAGGTCCAGGCAAGTGTCATTGGCTTCGTGGTAAATCTCACTCTGCTCCAATCTCATCTCCTATCACCCTCTGCTCTTTCTGTCACCTCGCTGTTCCTCACACCAAGCGTGTGCCCACCTTAGGGCTTTTCTACTTACTGTTTCCTGAGTTTGAAACATTCCATCCCCAGCTACATTCATAGCTCGCCCTCTCATTTCCTTCGGGTCTCTGCTCAAATGTCATCTCATCAGAGCAGCCTGACCTAGATAGACACTCAAAAACCTCTGTTGAATGAATGAATGTATATAAACTGAATGACAGGGAGACCCTATCAGTTTTCAATATGAAATCATTTCTTCAAGGAAATAATTCACTCTGTACCCCCAGCCCATATCCTCATAGTAAATATGAAGTGAAGTCATAGGACATTCTATTCCTTCCTATCTATGTCTTTCTAGAAGAGCAGTTTAGCATGGTGGCTAAGAGTGCGATGTTTGAAATCCTAGCTCTGTCAGTAGCATGTGACCTTGGGCAAGGTCACTTAGTTTCTATGAGATTCAGTGTCTTCCTCTGTAAACTGGATAATATAACAGTATCTATCTCACAGGGGTGTTGGGAGGATTAAATGGGTTAATATGAGTAAAACACTAAGAATAGTGCCTGGCATATAGTAAGTTCTCAAAAAATGTTGGTAAACAATAGCATATGTAAATTATATAGACTATAAACTCCTCAAAAGCAGGAGCCCTGCATTCTTTGTAGCTCAGCTAACATGTAGAGCCCACTCAAGATTTTTCTCCTGGTTTGGCTCAGCGGTATTAATTTATTAACACATGCAGGCATTGTCTTGCTTGCTGGTTTCTCCATCTGCTCTAAATTTAGTACTAAATAAAGACAGTTGTGGGGTGGAGGAGATTTTAGAGATCTCTGGTCCAAATCCATTGGGCTTTTGTTTTGTTCAAAAGCTGTAATCTAGACAGAATTTAGAAATATCTGCTGAAGACTGTTTTTAGGCATGTGTTGCAGAAATTTGTAGCATCTATTTACGTTGTTATGTGTATCCATACTTTGAATCTTCAACCATTTGCATATGGCAATATCCTGATATTCCAAATTTGATGTTACTCTGTATATGAGCCCACATAATTCCTAACTCATTATAATGTATGGCTATCAAATAAATTGATTTATGAGAAGCAATCCACTTTTTCAATCTTAGAAGTAGAATAGTCACAATTCTACAATCCCAGGTTTAAATAAAGATGTCTAGGAGTAGGGTTCCATTATTAAATTTTACATTTGTTTTAGTGCATAATAATACCTTATGTCTGTATACCTTATTTAATGTTTACAATCACCCAGTAAGGTAGGCAGGTAGGGAAGTATCATGAATCTCATTTTATAGATGAAGAAATTAGAACCAAGAGGTGTTAACTGACTTGCCTAAGTTTACTAAGTGGTAATAAATGGCAGAGCCAAGACTATATTCAGTTTTCTGACTATTAGCCAGTGTCCTTTTCCACTCTCCGGGCAGAGGGAAAAGTTAGGAATTCTTCCACCAAGTTTTACAGCCAGACTGTATGAAGGACCTGACAGTACTCACCAACGGTGGTCTGTGTGTAAAGGCTCCTTTGGTCAGTCCCAGTTTGTAATGCTATAGGCCCATCCCCTTGGCAATGAAGATTTATACCAGGAAAATGTTGCAGATAACCGTGTTTAACTGCATCTGCTAGAACTGAGAAACTTTGGGATTGAAAGATCAAAAACAATCATTGAAGAACTAACTTGAATAGTGGCGGGGAATCTTCCAATCAAGTACTCAACCTCTTTGCTCCTTACTTCAAGCTAAAGATGCCTATGAAACCCCACATAATGTGGCAGCAGACGATATTTTTGTAGACAGAACTTTGAATAAAAGCAATCATAGTTTTGAAGAGTCTGTTTTCACTGGAAGAGAGCCACCACCCCAGAATTTCTTGTCACTAAATAGTTAGGAGGGAACAGGATCAGAAGTAGAAAGAGAAGTAGCCTGAACATACAGCTGATGGGGACGGACTCTACTTGGTTTATGATGTAAAGGAGTTAGCGTGAGTGGTAGAGACAGAATGACTAAAATCTCCATGCAGTTAGCGTATATATTCTGATCAGATGAGTGTAAACTGGCATAGACAAGTATGAAACATTTGATGTTGGACACAGAAAGGGGTGAAGAGAAAGCCAGACAATGTAAGGGATCTATTCCACATAACACTCCAGTATGATAGCTAGGATCCTTTATATTTCAGAGGACTGAATACCCATTCAATGAGCTTGAACAATAACAGAATTTATCGGTTTCTGATAAGTCCAAAGAACAGGGATGGTACCAGCATCAGATGCAACTGGTTCCAGAGCTCAGAGGAATCAGAGTTTTCCCTCTCTTTCCTTCTAACTTTTAACTCTGCTCTCCTCTGTTTGTTATCCCCTTTCCTACTGCAGATGGGCTTCCTCCGTGTAGTCAGAGATGGTTGCCAGCAAAGGCAGGCCAATGATCCATCCTAGCATAGCCATCCCAGCACAAAGAAAAAGCACGGCTTCCATGTATAAATTCACAGAGAAGGATTGTGATTGGCCAGTGTGAGCCATATATCCACCCATGGATCAGTCTCAAACACTCAGGTGAGTTCCAGGATTCATCAATCCTTGGTCATGTCTCCACATGCAAATCAAAGCAAGCAGATGGGGTCTGTCCCCAGAAAATTGGTGATGAGGAATTTGGCTGGGCTATCACAATCCACTATAGTAGTAGTTCCAAAATTTGTCTGAAGGTAAAAATCACCTGGACCTTTGTTAGAAAACAGATTCCTGGGCTTCTCACTCAGACCAATGGAATCAGAATTTACAGGGGAGAAGAATGGTAATTTGTACATTTAACAAATAACCCAGGTGTATTAGTTTACTACTGCTGCTGTAACTAATTACCAAAATCCTTAGTGACTTAAAACAACTTAAATTTATGTTACAGCTCTGGAGATGAGAAGTCCAGAATCAGTTTCAATGGACGAATGTCAGAGTGTGGAAAGGACGGGTTTCTTCAGTAGACTCTGAGGGGAAAATTAATTTTTTGCCTTTTTCAGCTCCTAGTGGCTTTCTAACAACAAGGCTTTTTTTTTTTTTTTTTTTTCCTTTTTATCTTTGGCTGCGTTGGGTCTTTGTTGCTGCATGTGGGCTTTCTCTAGCTGCGGGGAGCAGGGGCTACTATTCGTTGCGGTGTGCGGGCTTCTCATTGTGGTGGCTTCTCGTTGCGGAGCATGGGCTCTAGGCCCACGGGCTTCAGTAGATGTGGCATGTGGGCTCAGTAGTTGTGGCTCACGGGCTCTAGAGCGCAGGCTCAGTAGTTGTGGCACACAGGCTTAGTTACTCTGCGGCATGTGGGATCTTCCTGGACTAGGGATCAAACCTGTGTGCCCTGCATTGGCAGGCAGATTCTTAACCACTGCGCCACCAGGGAAGTCCCTCATAGTGGCTTTCTAGTGATATTCCTTGCCTTGTGGCTCCATTTTCCATCTTCAAAGTGCACCACTTCAACTTCTGGTTGCAACGTCACATTGCTTTCCCTTTGACTCCAAATCCTCCTGTGTCTCATTAGTCAGGATTATTATGATTACATAAGGCCCACCCAGATGATCCAGGATAATCTCTCCACCTCAATATCCTAATTTAATCACATCCGAAAAGTCCCTTTTGCCATATAAGGTAATATTCATAGGTTCCAGAGATTAGGACATGGACACAGTTGGGCCATCATTCAGTCTATTGCACCAGGTAATTCTTATTATCAGGCAAGGCTGAGAAATACCACAAGGAATGGTTAGTTAACATAAGAACTGCAACATAAATATTCCAAACTATAAATACTGTAGAAGAATAACTAATTATTTAACTGTATATAATATATAGATGCCCAAATTGGGCATCCCAACCACCATGTTTTGGCAGGTACCAATAATTCATGATATTTTATTGTTGTATAGTGGATCATTGAATGAATTTACCACAATCTGTTTGTACATTCACCTGTGGATGGACATTTGGGTTATTTCCAGTTTTTGGCTATTTTGAATAAAGATGCTATGAATATTTGTGTACGGGTCCTTGTGAAGATATATATTTTCAACTTGGGGCAGTGGGATAAACATCTAAGAGTGGAATTTCTGGGTCATATGGTAAATGTATATTTAATTTTTTTTTTTTTTTTTTTGTGGTACGCGGGCCTCTTACTGTTTTGGCCCCTCCCATTGTGGAGCACAGGCTCCGGATGCGCAGGCTCAGCGGCCGTGGCTCACGGGCCCAGCCGCTCCGCGGTATGTGGGATCTTCCCGGACCGGGGCACGAACCCGTGTCCCCTGCATCGGCAGGCGGACTCTCAACCACTGCGCCACCAGGGAAACCCTATATTTAATTTTTTAAGATACTGCCAAACTGCTTTCCAAAGTGACTGTCCCATTTTACACACCTACCAGCATTCCAGGCACTCCACACCCTTGTTAGCTCTTGGCATGGCAAGTCATTTTTTATCTACCCTAGTAGGCATAAAGAGGTGTCTCACTGTAGTTTTAATTTGCATTTCACTGATGACTATTACTATTGAGCCTCTTTTCAATAGTATATTTTTGCCATTTGTACATTTTCTTTAGGCATTTTGTTTTCTTTGTCTTATTTCTCTCCCATCACTCTTTCCTGATTTTTTTTTTTTTTTTAAGATCCTGCTAATGCAAATGCCCTTAAAGTAGCAGTGGTGGCTTCATCCGTGGTGGTTTCTGCTAAGTGAGGCCTTGGAAGGAAGTGATGATGGTAGATGAGATTGAGGAGGTGGGTCTGGTGTGGTCAATGCTGAGGGCAGAGTGGGGAGGAGCTGTGAGCGGTTACAGATCAGGAAAAGCTAGGACAAGAGCAGCTGTAGTTTGGGCAGAAATGAAAGCCTTCCCCATTACCTTAGGGCTTTCCTCCCTCAGTTGTTCCTGTCGAAGTTTTATTATTTGCAACCAAAAGAGTAGTAACTAATATAACCTAACAGGTCACTGTGCTCCCTAGCCATCTGATCCAATATAAATCCTGACAATCCTGAGTAGTAGCTATGAGACTTCTTTGGATTTTTATCTTCTGAGCCTTTGTTTCCTTATCTATAAAAAAAAGAGTTAATGGCCATCATCAAAAAGTCTACAAATAAATGCTGGAGAGGGTGTGGAGAAAAGGGAACCCTCCTACAATGTTGGTGGGAATGTAGATTGGTGCAGCCACTGTGGAGAACAGTATGAAGGTTCCTTAAAAAACTAAAAATAGAACTACCATGTGATCCTGCAATCCCACTCCTGGGCATATATCCAGAAAAGAAGAAAACTCTAATTCGAAAAGATACACGCACCCCAATGTTCATAGAGGCACTATTTACAAAAGCCAGCCTAAGTGTCCATTGACAGATGAATGGATAAAGAAGATGTGGTATATATATATATATATATATATATATATATATATATATATACAGTGGAATATTACTAAGCCATAGAAAATAATGAAATAATGCCATTTGCAGCAACACAAATGGATGTAGAGATGATCATACTAAGTGAAGTCAGACAAAGACAAATATTATATGATATCACTTATATGTGGAATATAAAAATTAGTACAAATGAACCTATTTATAAAACAGAAACAGACTCACAGACATAGAAAACAAACTTATGGTTACCAGAGGGGAAGGGGCAGGGATAAATTGGGAGTATGGGATTAACAGATGCACACTACCATATATAAAAGAGGTAAACAGGGCTTCCCTAGTGGCGCAGTGGTTGGGAGTCTGCCTGCCGATGCAGGGAATACGGGTTCGTGCCCTGGTCCGGGAAGATCCCACGAATTTACTGTATAGCACAGGGACCTATATTCAGTATCTTGTAATAAACTGTAATGGAAAATAATACAGATATATACATATATAAGCATAACCGAATCACTTTGCTGTATACCTGCAACTAACAAAATATTGTAAATCAACTATATTTCAATTAAAAAATTTTTTTTTAATTTAATAAATTAATTTAAAATGTTAATGGCACCTTCCTCACAGAATTATTGAATAGCTGACATGAGATCACACGTGCAAAAATGCTTAGCAAATTTTTAAGTGCCCAAAGGGTGTAAAGTGTTGTTGCTCCTATGATTGTTAACCAGGAAGTGACTGACAAGTGCTGGCAATCAGTCATCTTGTGAAAGGGTATTCCCTTTCTAGTTCCCTTTTGCCAACTTCATTACGTACATCCAGGTGAAAAAGTCTGAGGGCCACTTGGAAATAAGAGTTTGCCAAAAAGGGATGGGGCTAAAGAACTAATCTTTGATTCCTGAATGTAGCTCATTTGATTCTCACAACAACCTTAAGTTTCTTTTGAGGATAAGCGCAGGAGTGGAACTGCTGGGGTTTAGGGCTACCCAGCCTTATCCTCACGCAGTAATGCCCAGGGCTCTCCTGAATGACCACGCCAGGAGCAGTCACTTACAGTCTCATCGGGAGCACCTTAAGCGTCCTGTCACTCCACCCACTGCCAGCAGTTAATGGCATCTGATTTCCTTTTCTCCAATCTGAGAGGTGTAAAATGGTATTTAGTTTTGATTTACATTTCACTGATTACTAATGAGGTTAAACATCTCTTAGTAGACTTATTAGTCATTCAGGTTTCTCCTGTGAATTGCCTCTTCGTATCCTATGCTCATTTAGTTTTCTGTCAGATTCCCTGTCTTTCCCTTAAAGCTATCTTTATACTTACCAGGTGTTTTTTTGGTTTTTGTTTTTTTTTTGGTACACGGGCCTCTCACTGTTGTGGCCTCTCCCGTTGCGGAGCACAGGCTCCGGACACACAGGCTCAGTGGCCATGGCTCAGGGCCTAGCCGCTCCGTGGCATGTGGGATCTTCCCAGACCGGGGCACGAACCCACGTCCCCTGCATCGGCAGGCAGACTCTCAACCACTGCGCCACCAGGGAAGCCCTTCCTTAAAGCTATCTTAAAGGAATTTTTTTGAATATTATAAGTATTTATTTTGTGTTAATTTTGAATATTACAAATAACTTTTCCCAATTGACCACTTGTCTGTTAGTTCCATTTATGATGGCCTCCATAGGACAGAAATGTTTAATTTTGATTTCATCAAATCTATGGATTTTTTTCCCCTTAAAATTTGTGCATTTGGCCTCTTTTTAAATTTTATTTTATTTATTTTTGGCTGTGTTGGGTCTTCGTTACTGTGCATGGGCTTTTTTCTCTAGCTGCGGCGAGCCGGGGCTACTCTTTCATTGCGGTGCACGGGCTTCTCATTGCAGTGGCTTCTCTTGTTGCGGAGCACGGACTCTAGGCGCACAGGCTTCAGTAGTTGTGGCACGGGGGCTCAGTAGTTGTGGCTCACGGGCTCTAGAGCGCAGGCTCAGTAGTTGTGGTGCACGGGCTTAGTTGCTCTGCAGCATGTGGGATCTTCCCGGACCAGGGCTCGAACCCGTGTCCCCTGCAATGGCAGGTGGATTCTTAACCACTGTGCCACCAGGGAAGCCCCACATACTTTCAATTCAAGTTCAGAAGTATGTAACCTCATCCATCTTACATGTATATCTCCTTTCTGCCATGTCAAAATCTCAGTTCTCAATGACACCAATATGCTCATTTCCTTTATCCTTCTTTTCAACAAATTATTTTTTGATTTTGCTATTCATATTTATTGCTTTTCTTTCCTCTCCCCCACCATCATCAAATAGCATTGATTTTTGCCCTTATCTTTATGGGCTTTTGCACTGAACGCTTAGCTCATTTGGTTTCAATATTTCTTGTTTGTTAAATAAATGCATGCGGCACTATAAATCCCTTTTAAGGACTACCTTACATATACTTTGACACGTGGTGTTTCATTTTTTTGTAATTTTCCTTATTTTAATATCTTTATTCTGGTATTTAATAGTATTTTTTGCATTTTCAGATTTTTAGGAATTTTAAGCTATCCTTTTGTTATTGATTTCTAAATTTATTGCATTCTTCATTAGAGAACATGGGCTGTATGATGTTAACTCTTTGGAATTTATTGAGGTGCGTGACTAGTACATGACTGATCTTTGAGACTATTCCATATATTCTTGGAAAGAATATATATCCTTTATTTGTTGAGTATAAAGCTCTCTATTAGACTGAGCTTACTAATTGAGTCATTAAAATATGTTTTACAGGGGCTTCCCTGGTGGTGCAGTAGTTAAAAATCCACCTGCCAATGCAGGGGACACAGTTTCGAGCCCTGTTCCGGGAAGATCACACACGCCGTGGAGCAACTAAGCCCGTGCGCCACAACTACTGAGCAAATAAGTAAATAAATAAAATAAATTTATTTTAAAAATATATATATTTTTTATCTTCACTTAAAAAAAAAAACTATTTGATCTATCAGTTTCTAAGGTAATACACACAGTCCCTGACCTATGATGGTTCAGCTTAAGATTTTTCAAATATACGATGATGGGAAAGCTATACAGTTTCAGTAGAAACTGTACTTTGAATTTTGAACTTTGATCTTTTCCTGGGCTATCGACATGCAGTATAATTCTCTCTCCTGATGCTGGGCAGTGGCAGCGAATCATAGTTCCCAGTCAGCCACAAGATCACCAGGGTGAACAACTGATACATATACAACCATTCTGTACCCATACAACCACTTTGTTTTTCACTTTCAGTATGGTATTCAATAAATTACATGAAATATTCAACACTTTATTATATAAAATAGGCTTTGTGTTAGGTAATTTGACCCAACTGTTGGCTAATGCTAAGTGTTCTGAACTTGCTTAAGGTAGGCTAGGCTAAGCTATGATCAATAGTTTAGGTGTATTAAACGTGTTTTCAACTTTTTATCAGGATATAACCCCATAGTAAGCTAAGGAAGAGCTCTATATTAAATGTCCAAGTACGGTTGTTGATTCTTCTATCAGTTGTTGCTTTATATTTTTTTGAAGTGATATTGTTAGGTGCATATAGTTTATAATCTTTATAGCTTCTCAGTCTATACTGCATATGAAGTCCTCTTTGTCCCTTATGATGTTTTCTACTTTTAGGTCTATATTGAGTGATATTAAATGGAGTTCTTTTGGTTCATATTTACCCTGTATCTCTTTTTCCATCTCTTAATATTCAAATAACGATTCACTGGGCACTTCCCTAAGCAGTGTTGTATAATAGCATGGCAAGCATCAGGATGCCCCTGAGTCCAAGTTCAGCTCCTAAGGTTGCAATCCTGCACTGCACCCTGCTCATTTTCTTATTATTTTTCTCTCCCACGACTGTCTTGTTCATTATTATATCCCTATCTTGGAGCACTGTAGCTGACACCTAGTAGGCACTCAGTAAATATTTGTTCAATATGAATGCCCTCAACAGCATACAGCCTTATTAGGAAAATGAGATCCCTTCAAGAATAATTTATGGAGCACTTACTACATGCTAAATCTTTCCCACACGTATTACCTCTTTGATCTTATCTCCATCCTTGCTCCTCTCTCTTACCCTGTCCTATCTGCACTGATCCTACTGTTGTTACATTAACACACTAGGCTCATTTCTACTTCAGGATCTTTATACCTGCTCTCCCCAGATTTTTGCATAGCTCACTCCTTTACACCTCAGGTCTGCTCAGATGTCACCTCTTCAGACAACCTTCCCTAATCACCCTATTTAAAATACTACTCCACCCTCTCTCCAAATTTGGTTATTCTCTATGCTCTTTTTGAAAAAAAAAAATCACTATTTAATATTATATTATTTGTTTGGCTACATGTTTACTGTCTGTAGAATGTAAGCACTTTAAAGACAGAATTTGTCTTATACACCACTACATCCCCATCTAGAGCAGTGCCTGGCAAACAGTAGACACAAAAAATTTTTGTTGGAGAGAATTTTCAGTTAATTCTCAGGGAAAAAATGTTAAAGAAGTATGATGATACTTATTTTTACAGATGAAGTAACTAAAGCTGAGAAGATTCAGTAACTTGCCTAGGAACACAGTGATGGAGAAGGATTTGAACATAGGTCCCTTTGACTCCAAAGCTCATCCATAATGCCCACCGCTATTTTATTGTCTCCTAATGAAGGAGAATGCAAACACACAAGATGGTAGGAAATCAGGTGCCAGTTGGGGGCTTGTGGTTTTTTGGATGAGATCAGCTGAGACAGAGTCACTGGTAGACAAAGGGTTGGGCCCTACGGATGACTGAGCGTTGGAAAAGTGGGGAAGGGAGGGAGGCAAACCCTAGGCCTGGCCTGTGATTGCCCACTGTGGCTTTTTCCTTTGCTGAAGAATCAGTTCTGATTTGCTCCCTGGGGGAGCAGTTAGGGCAGGCTGTAGGGGAGGAGGGCATGAGCCTGCCTTCCAGGGCCTTTGGGTCAAACCCTCCAACAAAGAACCCTATCCCAGGGGACTTTGTGGACTGTGGTTAGGATAGGATTTAGGACCTGCATTCTAACTAACTGGCGTAGCCTCAGGCAAGTTCAGACCAGAAAGCCCCCCTGCAAAGCCATTTATCTATGTGCTGGGGAGGGCAGATGGGCATCCAGGCTGGAGGGGGCTTCTGAGCCAGGGCATCTTTTTTAGAGAGGATAGGTGTTATTGTTGAACCAGGTAGGAGCTGACCTGATAACCAGCAACCCTGAAAAGGAGAGAGAGGAAACAGCTCTGACCACCAGTGGCTTCCAGGGCCTTCTCATTTCCTTGGCGATTAAAGATATGTACACGGATATGCAGGTACCCAGCAATGGATGAGTCTTGCGCGGCCTCAGAAAGGGCTGTGCCCCCCTCGCAACTTAGGAGCAGACCCTGGATCCTGCAGTGCTTCCCCACCAGGTTCACCTTGCAGGCCAGGCTCCGGCAAGCTCTGGGTAGCCATAGGCAGGGAGGGAGTGGAGGGCAGGAAGTGTGGGGACAGTTAAAAGGTAGCAGCTGAGCTGCATGAGCTGCTTGTATATTTTGGAGAAAACCATAATTCAAAAAGAGTCATGTACCACAATGTTCATTGTAGCTCTACTTACAATAGCCAGGACATGGAAGCAACCTAAGTGTCCATCGACAGGTGAATGGATAAAGAAGATGTGGCACATATATACAATGCAATATTACTCAGCCATAAAAGGAAACAAAATTGAGTTATTTGTAATGAGGTAGATGGGCCTAGAGACTGTCATACAGAGTGAAGTAAGTCAGAAAGAAAAACCAATACCATATGCTAACACATATATATGGAATCTAAAAAAAAAAAAAAGGTTCTGAAGAACCTAGGAGCAGGACAGGAATAAAGATGCAGCCGTAGAGAATGGACTTGAGGACACGGGGAGGGGGAAGGGTAAGCTGGGACGAAGTGAGAGAGTGGCATGGACATATATACACTACCAAATGTAAAATAGCTAGCTAGTGGGAAGCAGCCACATAGCACAGGGAGATCAGCTTGGTGCTTTGTGACCACCTAGAGGGGTGGGATAGGGAGGGTGGGAGGAAGACACAAGAGCACGGGGAAACGGGGATATATGTATATGTATAGCTGATTCACTTTATGATACAGCAGAAACTAACGCACCATTGTAAAGCAATTATACTCCAATAAAGATGTTAAAAAAAAAAAAAAAAAAGGCAGCAGCTGGGTGCAGCTTAGCAGAAGTGCCAGGGAAGTGAAAGTCAGCCAGGCAAAGGAAAGGGGAAGAAGCAAAAGCAGAGAGGCAGCAGCTGCCACTGGGAAAAAGGGAAAGAAAACGCTCAGAGCGTGGCAAGTGTTCTGGGAGCCTCAGAGAGGTGAGGGCTCTGCCGGCCTTCTTTTCTTGGAAGAGGGGGACTGAAGGGCTGAGTCTTGGAACCAGGTGTCCTTACCCTTCACACGGCTCCTTCCTGAGGGTTAGCTGTGGGGTGTGTGCTGCTGAGATGCTCACAGCATCCTTCTTCTCCTTCAAGTACCTCCCCTCTAAAAGGTGCCACTTGATTATCCTCAAATCGCTAAGAAAATAGTAACTGTAGTTTTGGTTCAAGGTAAAGCTAATGATTTTCCTCAAGGTTGTCTCCCAGGAAAAATGCTTCAAAAATAAAAGACGTTGGCGATGTTAAGGTATAACAGTTTCCCCCTTAGAGCTGAAAGCTACAATCCCTTTGTACAAATATTCATTATAAAATTCTTACATCCCTAAAATGATACCATAGCACAAATGCCAACTCTTTTTTTGTTTGTTTGTTTTTGCTTTTGATGATATCATCGTTTCTAGCACTCCCTGCCTGCAATGTTCCCTCTTGTGCCTGTGACTTGAGGACATGGGGAGGGGGAAGGGTAAGCTGGGATGAAGTGAGAGAGTGGCATGGACATATATACACTACCGAATGTAAAACAGATAGCTAGTGGGAAGCAGCTGCATAGCACAGGGAGATCAGCTCGGTGCTTTGTGAGACTGTTAGATGCCAAGTTCACTTGTTGGACTAAAAACTGTCTAGATTTAAGGCTGATTTGGAGTCTCCTAGGGAAGGGGAAAGACTGGATAAATTATAACCCTTTCAGTTAATGTTCATCACCATTCAATTCCTTACTCTGAAGTATGGCATCCAGTAGGCTCACTCTGCATGTACATTGAATGAAAGGATGTTTGAAAAAAGAAAGCTGACCTTATGATTGAAAACCATTTGAAGTGCATAGAATCACAACTGTGGACTGTCTCCTAAATGTTCCTTACCATTATTCCCCTCCCCAATAAAATTTGCATTTTATTTTATTTTATTATTATTTTATTTATTTATTTATTTAGCGGTACGCAGGCCTCTCACTGTTGTGGCCTCTCCCATTGTGGAGCACAGGCTCCAGACGCACAGGCTCAGCGGCCACGGCTCACGGGCCCAGCCGCTCCGCGGCATGTGGGATCTTCCCGGACCGGGGCACGAACCTGTGTCCCCTGCGTCAGCAGGTGGACTCCCAACCACTGCACCACCAGGGAAGCCCTAAAATTTGCATTTTAGACCCTATAGTTCTGGGCCCTAGAGTCTACCTTGCCTCTGGAACTCTGATCCAGGGAGCAGCAGTATCAGCCTCACCTGGGAACTTGTTAGAAATGTAGACACTCCAGCCCCACCTGGGATCCACTGAATCAGAATTTGCACTATCACAAGATCCCCAAGTGATTTGTGTGCATGTTAAAAGTTGGAGAAACACTGCTCTAAAGCACCTGGGCCACCTTCTTCCTAAGGCACCTGGTCAGGAGGCCCTCCGAGGCCCTGGCTTCAGCTTATAACTATAAGGGTCACCGGGCAGCTCCATACAGTACAGTGTGTGGCAGGCTGGAGGCTACAGAGGGTTCAAATTCCAGCTCTGCTGCTAAAGGAACTTTATCACATGGGCAAGTGGCTTAAAAAATTCAACTTACAGAAAACTTGCAAGAATAGTACAAAGAACTTCTGTATACCTTTATCCCTATTCACCAATTATAATGTTAACATTTTGCCACATATGCTTTAATATTTTCTCTCTCTACCTATATAAATATTATTAATGTTTCTGAACTCTTGGAGGGTTAGTTGCATACATTGGTATGCCTTCCCCCTTAATACTTCAGTGTGTACTTCCTAAGAACAAGGACATTCTCTTACATCATCACAACACCAGGTCCAGATCCAGGGGGAGGCAAGCAAGGCCTGGGAGTGAGTGATCCCAAGGGGGGCTTCCTTAAATTTTGCACCCTAGGAGCCTTGCTTGCCACACCTAGTCCTGGCCCTACACACTACAGTCATCAAAATCAGGAAATCTAACATTGATTCTGTTGCCCATATTACAATTTTGTCAATTGTCCCAATAATGTCCTCGATAGCAATTTTTTCCCCACACCCAATTCAGAATCACGCGTAGAGTTTAGCTGTCATGTCTATTGAGTCTCCTTCAATCTAGAACCGTTCTTTAGTCTGTCATGACATTGACATTTTTGAAAAATAAAGATCAGTTCTCGGGCTTCCCAGGTGGCACAGTGGTTGAGAGTCTACCTGCCGATGCAGGGGATACGGGTTCGTGTCCTGGTCTGGGAAGATCCCACATGCCGCGGAGCGGCTGGGCCCATGAGCCATGGCCACTGAGCCTGCGCATCTGGAGCCTGTGCTCCGCAAGGGGAGAGGCCACAACAGTGAGAGGCCCGCATACCACAAAAAAAAAAAAAAAAGATCAGTTCTCTTACAGAATGTCCCTCAACATGGGGACAAGTTTTTTAAATCTCCTGATGGTTCAGTTTAACCACCTGTAGATTGAGACTTGAGACAGGACAGGTGTGGGTGGATTAAAAAGTAGCTATTACTGATTAGGAGCTTGTCGGTACCATGCTAAGTGCTTTACATGCATTATCTCATTAAGTCCTCCCTACAGCTCTGTGACAAAGGCTGTCTTTTTACCCCCGTTTCACAGATGAAGAAACTGAGGCTTGGAATAATTTGTCCAATGTAAGGAGTGAAATGGGGACCTGAACCAAGTCAGTCTGCCTCCAAGGACTATTTGCTTAGTAACCATGCTAGTGATGCTTACCTAAATTTATGTAACATAAAATTCACCCTTTTGGGAATTCCCTGGCTGTCCAGTGGTTAGGATTCAGCACTTCCGCTACTGGGGCCCCGGGTTCAATCCCTGGCGGGGGAACTAAGATCCCACAAGCTGCTCGGCGTGGCCAAAAAAAAAAAAGAAAATTCACCATTTTATTTTCCCCCCACATTTACTGAGATATAATTGATATATAACATCATTTAAGTTTCAAGTGTACAAAGTGATGATTTGATACATGTATATATCACAAAATGATTACCATTATAAGGTTAATAAATCTATCACCTCACATAATTACATTGTTTTTTCTTTTGTGGTGAGAACATGTAAGATCTACTCTCTTAGCAACTTTTAAGTATACAATACAGTATTGTTAACAATAGTCAGCATATACTATTAGGTCCCCAGAACTTATTCATCTTATAATTAGAAACTGGTACTTTTGGCCAACATCTCCCTACTTCCCCTGCCTCCCAGCCCCTGTCAACCACCACTTTACTCTCTGTTTCTATGAGTTTTAATATTTTAAAGTGTACAATTCAGTGTCTTTTAGTACAGTCACAATTTTGTACAACCATCAGCACCATCTAATGCCAGAACATTTCCATCACCCCGAAAAGAAACCATATATCTCCCAATTCCCCTCTCTCCTATCCCCAGACAACCACTAATCTACTTTCTGTTTCTATGGATTTGCATATACATACAATATAATACTACTGAACAGTAAAAAGGAACTAACTACTGATACACACAATAACATTTTGGATCTCCAAAACAACTGAGTGAAAGAATCCAGATACAAAAATCTGCATACTCTTAAGATTTCATTTATATGAGATTCTAGAAAAACCAAAACCTTAGCAACAGGAGGCATGTCAGTGGTTACCTGGGGTCTGGAGTACGGAGGTGAGGATTGACTGCAGAGGGACAGAAGGGAACATTTTGGAGTGATGAAAGTGTTCTAAAACTGGATTGTGGTGGAGGTTAGACGATGTATGCATTTACCCAAATTCATCTCTCTACCTAAAAAAGTTTGTAAATGTAAAATTATACCTCAATAAAACTGTAAAAAAAAAAAAACCCAAACATACCTGTCTTCCATTGTTCAACTCATCAACATGTCTTCCTTCATAGGCTGGCCCCGAATCTATCTTCCCAGCCTCATCTCCCACCTGTCCCCTCCGTGCATTCACTCAACAAATATTCTAACATTCCATGCAAGGCCCAGTGTTAGGCACTCTGGAGGGAGTGAGAGAAGAGAACCTCTGTCCTCAGGGAACTCACAGCCTAGTCTGGGAGCAGAAAGAAAGGGTGCTCAACCTTGAAAAACATCAGGGGTCCTAGAGGATCACTGAGTCTTATAGGAGAGGAAGAAGAAGATACGTTCCAGTCGCTTTCAATTTCAAGTTGCAAACAAGTTTCAATTTAATTTTTTGAATAGGGAATACATTCACATGGTTCAAAAACAAAAGAAAGTGTACGGTGAAAACTTTCCTCCCACCCATGCCCCATCTGCCCACTTCCCACTCCATTCCACACAACCACAGCTGTCATAAATACACATTACTTTCTCTCCTTTTTAACAGAAAAGATAGCATAATATACACATTGTCCTGGGCCTTGATTTGTCATTTGGTAGTAAACCTCGGAGATCTTTCCATACAGGTACAGCAAAAAACTTTACTCTGACAGTTATACAGTGTTCCTTTGTATGGATGTGCCATAATTTATTTATCCAGTCTCCTTTTGGTAAGCATTTGCGTTATTCCCAACAGCCTGTTACGGCAAACAATGCCACAGTAAGTAACCTCTTATAAGTAGTATATTATGTTTTGTTTTGTATATGGCCAAATATATCTGTGGCTACATATTGAAATTTCTTTAAATCATTTACAAACACACCAACCACTTCCACATCTCTAGGCTGTTTTCTCTGCCTTGAAATTCCCCGCTCAATCCCTTTCTACTGGCAAACTCCTGCTTTATCTCAAGATCTAGCTCAAATGTCACTGTCTTGTGAAGATTTCTGAACTCCCGCAGGCAAGATGGGGTTGCTCTTACTCTTTTCTCTCATGTATTCCATCCCCACATCACCAGAATTGTCTACTAACACTTCACTCTTCCCCCACTTGACTGGGAGGTACTCAAGGGCACGTGCTATAGTAGATTTATCTCAGAAGCCCTTAGAACTCGGTACCTGGTAGATATTGAATAAAACATTCATTGCATGAACGGTTAGGACTGACAAAGACGGCTCACATTGCTCCTGTCCCTCACTTTCAGCTGCCTCCCAGCCTCTGTTAATACTTAGAGGACTGCCACCAGACAAAGGTGGGCCGTGGTTTCCCTTCCCCTCCCACCTGATTCCTTCCTTCCTGCCTTCACCCCTTTCCCGCCTCGGGAATCTGTCCACAGCTGCCCTTGTGGCCCTTGCTGGATCCAGCTATTACAGTGGGGAAGGAAGGAAGAAAGGAAGGAAGGAAGGAAGGAAGGAAGGAAGGAAGGAAGGAAGGAAAGGAAGGGGAGAAAGAAAAGAAAGCGAAAGAAAAAGAGAGAGAAAAGAAAAGAAAAGGAAGGAAAAGAAAGAAAGAGCAAAAGCAAGCAAGGAACTGGAGCCTTGGCTCCACCCATCTTCTCCCTTCCTCATCAAGCCTGGCTTTGGCCGCCTCTAAAGCTAAAACAACAAATCACCTGATAGTCAAATGCACATCAGTCAGCCTCAAGCATAACTTCCTACACTTTAAGCCAGAGGAGATGACAGAGTTTACTATAGTGCTTTTAGGAATGTGGGAAACACAGTGTTCAGGTTAATCAATGTTAAGTGATCATCAAAGGCAACTTGGATAATTGTAAAAAAAAAACCAAAACACTGGGTTAACCCCAAAATGATCACGTACTACCTCTTGCCTGGGGCTGTTAATTGCTATGTCATTTCCACAAGAATACTGTATATTATTCTATTCCTTCCTAGGTGGGCAGTACAGGAGGTGAGAGCTCTGTCTCCATCTCTGGGATGAAAAGGTTAAAACTCTGTATTCTCCTCACCCTGGGGAAGCTCCAGTTCACCGGAGGTGGAGCCATCAAAGAAAACAAAAGGGAAAGAAAGCTTTCAAGCCTTTGCCTGCCCAGGACAGAGATGGATCTGGGAATTGAGACGTTTCACCCAGGGAGGTCTCAGGAAAGGTGGTAGCTTGGATCCTTTGGGGGCTGTGGTCTTCAAAATTTCTTGCTTACCTCCTAAAAGAAATTTGACAAACTATGTTTCTTCTTGTATTTTTAAAGGTCATATGTAAAATGTTTCATCTTAAGTTTAAATAATGGCAAAGTTTGTTATTTTTGGCATATTATAGGTACTGGTATTTAAAAATAAGATTGTTACATCATTCTTTAAGTGTATCCAAGGGAATCTAAATATCACGATGCATCTATCATCCATTTAAAAAATACATAAAAAGCATTTCTTTAAAAGAAGTTTAACATCATTCTTTATCTCTTTATCTTATATTTCCATTCCACTTGCCCCGGAACATTTTAATGTAATATTTTAGGCTGGAAAGTCTTTTATTGATCAGCCTATTTTATTTCCCTATAAAAATAAAAATTAAAAAAACTTTGAGTCTCTAAGTTTAAAACATTTATCTCAATTGTATTACCAATATAATTTTGTTATTCTTTTGGTTCAATTTTGAATATCTAATTTATCTAAATTACATACTATGAATTTTGATCAACCATTAAAGTGTAGAATATTTTTGCCAGAATAAAATAGGGTTCAGAGTCAACTCTATTTCTCATTTCCACTTGTATGGATAGAAGCATGAAACACCTTGTTCATTCATTCAACAAATATTTATTGAGCACCTCCTATATGTCAATAGGAACTCTAAGCACTTGGGATAACTTAGTAAACACTACAGATAAATCCCTGCTCTTGTGGAGCTTTCATTCTAGGGGGAGATGAGAGACAATAAGCACTAAGCATAACACATAAGTAAATAAGACAGTATGTTAGAAGATAAGAGCTATGGGAAAAGATAGAGCAGGGTAAGCGTGATCTGGGGTGTAGAATGAGGGTTCAGAATAGGTTGTGATTTCAGAAAGGTCAGGGTGGGCCTCACTGAGAAGATGACATTTGACTAAAGTAAGTGAGGGAATTAGCAATGCAGATATCTGGGGAAACGTGTGTTCCAGGCAGAGGAAACAGCTAATGCAAAGGTCCTACCTTGGGAACCTGGCTGGTGTCTTCTAGGGTCAGCTAGGAGGTCAGTAAGTCTACAGCAGAGTCACCCAGGAGAAGAGTAACAGGAGATGCGATTAGAGAGGTAATGATCAGAAGGGTTGTGACGGTGTAGATCTCATAGAACCCTGGAGACTATTTTAAGGATACAGACTTTTACTCTGAGTGAAATGAGGAGCCATTGCAGGGATTTAAGCAGAGGAATGATATGATCTGACTTGTATTTTAGGAGGATCACTCTGGCCGTTATGTTGAGAATAGACTCTAAGGGGCAAGCATGAAAGCAGGGAGAGCTTTTAGAAGACTAACCCAAGCATGAGATGATGGTGGAACAGACCAGGGGAAGCAGTGGAGGTGGTGAGGAATATTTTGACTCTGGACTAGACATGGGATGTATAAGAAAGAGGGAAGTCCAGCATGACTCCAGGGCTTTTGATCTGAGCAACTTGAAGCGTGGACTTGTCATCAACTGAGACAGGGAGGTTGTTGGGCTGAACAGATTTGAGGGAGGAGATGTGCAGTAGGCTGCTGGGTATCACAATCTGGAATTTAAATGAGAGGTCTGAGCTGAAGATATAAATTTGGGAGTTGTCATCATATATGATGATCTCATGTATCTTAGATGGTACTGAAAGTCAGGAGGCCTGATTAGATCACCAATGAAAGGTGAGTAGAGATAGAAAAGAGAAGAAATCCAAGGAATGAGCCCTGAGTCATTACAAGGTCTGGGAGAAGAGATGGAATCAACAAAGAAGAAAGAAGTAAGGGAATGAGGCATCTGATGAAGTGACGAGGAAGAAAACCAAGAGGGTGTAGTTAAAAAAAAAAAAAAAAGGTGAATCAAGTGGTTAGCTGTATCAGTTGTTACAAAGAGGTCAATTTAAGATGATAATTGAGAATAGGTCATTGGACTTAGGCAATGTGAAGTTCATTGTTGACCTTGACAAGAACAGTTTTGATAAAGTGATAAGGATGAAAGCATGAATGGAGTGGGTTTAAGAGAGGGTGGGAGACCCTCTCAGCTGAAGACCTAAAATATGCCACATATGTAATCTCATGTGTGTTGTTTTGATTCTATTACCTATGTATGTAGTCTTAACATATACATCATATTTGGCATGTTTTTCAACTTTATATTAAATGTATCATATGTTATGTATTTTGTTGCTCTAGAATGGGAGAAGAACTAGAGACAGCACAGAAAGCTCTTTTAGGAGTTTCGTTGCAAAGGAAGCAGAGAAATGGGCAGTTACTGCCAGTGGAAGTGGGTCAAAGAGAAGATTTCGTAGGACTGGAGAAATAACAGCTGCTTATAAAAGTTTATGGGAATCACCCAGTAGAGAGGGAAACATTGATAAGATAGAGGAGGGAGGATAATTGGTGGAGTGATGGTGACACCCTTGATTAAGCAAGATGATATTGGGGTCTATTGCCTTAGCAGAGGGACTGGCTTTAGCTGGCAGCATGGAAAATTCACCTACGTAATGGAAGGGAAGGTGGAGAAGAGGTTACAGATGCTGGTATGTGGGTATGGGTAGATGAGATGACGAGATTCTGTGTAAGTTTTCGTGTCATTGCTTCAACTTTCTCACTGGAATAGGAAACAAGGTTATGAATCAAAAACAAGGATGAGAGGGAAGGAGGTACAGGTTGGAGGACAGAGAGGTATGACATCATCCAGAAGAATGGAGGAGGGAAGTAGAATTCCCGGGCAGCACTAAGGACCCACTTGAAGTTCCAGGTGATGAAATTAAAGTGAAACTAGCCAGCGTGATTGTGTTTTTCTTTAGCCACATCCAGATGTACGGGGGCTGATGTGAAGTAGATGGAGAGCTGGCTTGAATCAGCATTGTGGTTTTGCCCAGTAAGCACGGCAAAGGGGGAAGAGGAAAGGGGGTTGAGGGTGTGGTGTGCCAGGGAGTGATTGTAATGACTGACCAGGAGTGTAAGCTGGGTAAGGATGGGAGAGAGGATAAGTGGATCGCAGAGTTGTTGGAGTTCGAGTACTACAGGGAAATATGGAGATAGGAGGGGCTGTTCAGAGTGTGAGGGGTTTGAAACTGTGAAGAAGTTATTGAGTTTGATGAGGCTCTCGTGATTATGCCAAGTGAATAAGTGGCTGAGTTAGGGTAGGACAAGATCCTTGGAGGAGACGTCAAGGAACTGAGAGGGCAGGGAATGGGGATGATTATCGGGTATATATTACAACCGCTTAGGATTAAGACTGAAATGGTACTGGAGTGACTGACAAGAGCAAATGATGAAAAAATGAAGAGGAATGAGAGCAATGATGAGGGATACTGAACGACAAGATTCAAAGCTGCAGGTTAATGGGGAGGAGAGAGAGGGATGGTCTGGAAGCATTGTGGAGGAGCAAGCAGGAGGCCTACCTCACCTCCAGGCCCAGTCCATGAGGCTCATGGTTGAAAATACAGGACCTACGACTTGAGAGGGGGAGGGGAAGCAGTGCCCCAGGGGAAAGTCAGGTTTCCCTTAAACTAGGAGGCAACGGAACCTGAAGAAATTCTGAGGAGGTTGAGCTTATAGGAATTGTCCTTTGAATAAATAAATATGGCCCCATATAATGTGGCCCCATATGATCCTGCCTCCAGGTGTTCATGTCCTGTGTGGTCTCCTTCCCCTGAGTGGGGGTGGGACTTGTGATTTGCTTCTGGCCAACAGAGTACGGCAAAGTTGACAAGATGCATATGTATAGATAATTGCGAGAGATAGGAATGGAAGTTCAGATATAGCAATGTTATCAATTCTTTTAACTCCTTCTGAGGTATACTGCCAAATATCACATGTTGATCTATTATCAAATCACATAGTTAGGTTTTCCTTCAATTTTGTTGATAGCAAATAACTGAAAACCACCTGACTTGCAAGATAACTTATAACCATTCGCTTTGAGTCATTCACTTTCTCAGCACAGTCACCAATTTCTGACTTGTTCCTCTGAATTGTCCTGGAGGTTTTTTACATCTTGGATCGATGCGCCTTAGTAATGGGTGAGAGTTTTTACTTTGGTTGGATGGCGGGAGCAGAACAGTTTTGAAAGGGGGATGCTGTGTCTTCAGGTGCTTTCTCAAGCTGAGCAATTTTTTTTTTTCTAAATCTTTGCCCGCATGTGGCATGCGGGATCTCAGTTCCCCCACCAGGGATCGAACCCGTGCCCCCTGCATTCGGAGCATGGAGTGTTAACCACTGGACTGCCAGGGAAGTCCCAAGCTGAGCAATTTTAAACTATAGTACACATTGCAGTGAGGCATCTGGAAATGAATTCCCTTAAAACTAGTCTTGGAAAGTCTTCATAAACCCCAGGGAACACCAGGTTGAAGACACAGTTTTAGAGGCTGTCGTGCAGAAGAAGAAAGAGCCCAAGCTGTGAAAGAGAGGACAGCATGGGATTAGGGTGGGGGAATAGACAGTTTCTGGGCGACAAGACTTAAGACATGACTTTAGAGCCTTCCGACAGTAATTAGTCTTGGTGGGACCCCAACAGAAATATTTCCTGGTTGGTGAAAAAATATATATGTAATTAGTATGTGTTTTCTGAAATTTTAAACATATCAAATAAATGCATTCATCCTGTAAAATTTTCAAATAAAAGAAGTATAAAGTCAAGAGCAGAGTTTACACCTTTCCCTACCCAGCTGGTAACCTAGTTAACAGGTGTCTTGTAGGACCTTGACAGTCCCTTCCAACTCCGAGGTCTGACTAAATCTCTTCCAACAGGAACCACCGACTTTTCGTAACACCTGTCCAGGCTCTCAAATCTATGGTTCCATGATTGGCCTGCGCACCTTTTCAACCTAAGAAGGCATCTCAAGAGTTTAAACACCTTTGGATCTTGTGACCCAGGGCTGCAGTCATCCTAGTCTCTTTCCAAAGTACTAAACCGCCACAACCACCTTCTCCCCAGAGCAAGCTATTAAAGTCTAATTTTTGTGCCCACGCGGGTCCTCATAAACGAGGCCCTTTTGATCGCTATTTATAAACTTACTGGACACCCACTACACGCCGAGTTCTCCCGCGCTGCTTGGGTACTTTTTGGCAAAGGGACGCCCATTTGTCTGATGACCACTCCCCCCAAGCAGCCTTTCCCCCGACCTTTGCGGGAAGCGCCCTCGGCCAGGGCGATCCCAGGTTGGGACTCGGGGCTCCCCGCCGACTGTGCTGCCCCGCGGGCGCCTGCGCAGAACGACCCTCGTCACTCCGGCTGGAGGCGGGGGCAGCCAAGAGAAAGGAAAGCTGAGGGAGAAAAGGGCCAAACCCTGAAATTACCCGGATGTGGTCTCTGCGCGCGCATGCTCAGTGTCCTCTCGACAAGTTGGCAGCAACAACACGGCCCTGGTCGTCGTCGCCGCTGCGGTAACGGAGTGGCTCGGGTGGCGGAGCCCGCGTTCGCGGCCGCCCGCTCCCCTCCGGAGGCCCTTCCCGCCCTCCAGCCCCGGCGCGGGTCGGACCGAGCCGTGGTGCCTCGCGTCCGTCGGTCTCCGGGGTCGGTCCTCCGGCCCCGAACTCCCTTCGCAGTTTGTCGCGGAATCAAGTTGAACTCGGACTGGGACTCCTGCAGCGGCCGCCGCTGCTCTTTGTTGTTCTGAGTAGTTTCAGTGTCCCTCCTGGCCGAGCGAGTCGGGTCGGAGTGTACTGCCTTAGGTCTAAATGAAAGTTGTAAATGGTTTGTCTTAATTTCTTTTCTCAAACAAATTTTTGTTTTCTCTTTGTCCCTTATTTTCTCTTCCTGGTTGAGTCATTCCAGTTATGTTTCTGGCTTTGGTTTGTGTACTTATTTTTTGAGTATTGTGGGTGATGGCGGTATGCAGGAAACATTCTTAGCAGCTGACACCCGCCCGCCGCACTCCTAATGAAAAATAAAAGACATAGTTTATCTTATTGCTAGGACTACAAGTACTGAGCGTGAAATTTGTGTGGGGTGTGTAGGGCGGTGGCTCCATCACATGCCCCAAACTGCTGTTACGATTTCTTAAGCTAGATTTTTAAAGATTTTCAAAGAAATTGGTGTGTTTTGTTAACTTGAACGGTTTTTTTTGGGGGGGGGGGGAATAGAGAGGTTTAAAAAAAACCCTATTGAAAATTGATAGTTATTCCCCCCCTCGAAAACCCTAGTAAAATTAAAAAATATATTTGCCTATTTTCAAATAGTTTATTTTGAATTTAGTTTCTTAACGTCTTTAGTTTTTGGACTGTAGTTTAAGGTGAAACTGCCAGTTATTTAGGAATAATAAGTATAAGATAAAGGGGAATCATTTTAATTAGCCTCAATTGGCTTTGTGAAAGCATGTTGTCTTGGCTGATTTTTAACAACATTTGAGTTTTGCAAGAATTAGCATCCTTTTAGTCCCAGTAGCAGTTTGACTATTCGGGTGTTAATTAGATTTAGAACGTTGCAGTTGAATAGTTTTTATTGTAGTTTTCATAAATTGTCTTTGGTAAGTTGTTCTTAGACTATATTTCAGCTGAAATATAGCCTGGGGAGTTCTAATGTGCAGTTTTTCTTTTTCTGCTAAAGACTTATTTTCTCTTTTGCAAAGTTCTGATATGGTTAGTACGTGACATTTCAAGTTGTAAATGATTGATATAATTAACATCTTAAAATATGATTTTTTAGTTACAATGTTTCTCCCATAATGTTATGATTTTGAGTTTGTTACAGTACAAGTGTAATACAGGTAGGCCAAGCGTTTAAAATTTGGAGTATCTTTAGGTCTAAGGGTGGTGATGAATTATGTAGGTATAAGTTGTTGGAATTAAAACTAAGAGTTGTTCTAGAGAAAATTTATATAACATTTTGTGAGTCTATTAATAGAAGTGACTTTTTCTTTGCTTTCCAGGTTTTTGGGTGAGGTTGCTTTAAGGAGGTATTGCATCTTAATTTTTTTATTTTTGAAGTGGGAGTGCCTAAGTAGAAACTTCTATGTTTAGCTAAGTTTCTTCGATATGAGCGAGTGTAGAAAAAACTGCAAGCCCGTTTCAGATTTAATGAAAACTTGTGCTGAGAAAGTCACTTTGAAATTTTTCGGAGTAAGTTTTGTATGCATCATTGACCTTTTCCGAAGTGTTTGCTGCTCAAAGCAATTCTACTTATGCTAGGAAGCAGCAAATCTTATTTCTAAAAACCTATACTTCACTTTCTTAAGCTACATTTTAGTTGAGCTGTTTCACCATTTGTGTGTGAATTAATTTTTCTGCATTCCCCTTCAGATTTTTCCCCCCAAATTAAAGAGCAAGTATTAAACTAATTTATGCTGTCCAGTCACACTCCAGCTCTCTAGCTTTGAAGCCGTTTTTTCTGATTGAGCCGGTGTTATAGTAACATCATTCGACACTATTCTAATTGAGCTGTGAAGTGCTGAGGCCTCTACTAGGGCAGTTAACCCTACAGGATCTGCCTCACTCATTACAATTAAAATGCATATTTAGTCTCATCTAAAATTTTGTCTCTTTTGGTGAGAACATACATTATTTTTCTTATGTTTAAGCTTTACTTATTTCAGTTCTGTTGTGTCACCTTCTAGCTTATACCTAACTTTTTTTTCATTTTTTTATTCAGTGATTTTAGAGTGAATCGTTCTTTAAACACGTTAGCCGTTTCCCTGCTCGTTGTATATGTTTGGATTTCCTTTTTTTCCCCTAGAAGATAGTGTAGTTAGGCAGAAATTTTTGTTTTGTTTCAGTAATGATTAAAGGTGAGTGACAATCATGTCTAAAAGTAATTGACTGAAATGAGTTTGATTGATTTCATTATTTTCTACACTAAAGTTAAAGGAGTTAGATCAGCATAACACAGAATTTAATACCACTTTGTCAAATTATCAAATTTTGGGTTTTTTGTTCCACAGTTGATGAAGATTCAATTGTTTTAAAAAGAGAAATTCAAACAGTTGACAAATATGTCTCGATATTATTCATTTGAGCAACCTTTAGTATGGTACTATTAGCATCATAATATGCCAAAACATATGCTTAATAATGAGTCAGATTTAGAATTTTTGGATTTTTTTTCTCATCCTAATATGTGTAATTTTGGTGATAGGAAATGTGGCTAAATTCCAGTTTCTAAAACAAGATATTTTAGGTTGTGTCACCTTGACACTATTACGTGGTGTACTTGGCATCCAGGAAAATTTGTTTTAACCATGACAGTGGATAAAAACTAGGGTAGTACTTACTTACGTAAAACTAAGATGATAGGTCATCAGAATCTTATAATTTAAGTCTTGATTGTTTACTACTGCAGATTATAGGTCAGATAGCTACTAGAGATTGTAAAGAGTGCCTGTTTTTACATCTTAATTTAAAGTTGGTGATAATTGTAAATACCTTTAAGCTTAAAGACTGTACTTCATTATTTACATTTTAAATGAGAATTGTTTGCGGTTTGGAAAACTTGTAACTGTGTGGGGTTCGTCTTTTTATTGCTTTTTCACTCCCAAGGTTTAGGGCAGTGGTTCTCAACCTCGGCTACATTTTGAAATCTCTTGGGGAGCTTTACAAAATACCGATGGCTGGAACCCACCTCCAGAAATTGTGACTCAAATGGCTTGGGGTGCGGCCAGATCAGAGTTCCGAAATTGTTGAGCTATTAGGGTCCTCTAACTTCTTTTTTTTTTTTTTTTTTTTTAACTGTTTCATTTGTGTCAGCTTTACATTCTTTAATACAGTGATATACACATGCGTGATATAATTATCTCACTTCCGACTTAATGGGTTCCTTGAAGGTATTGCTACATTTGTTTTGTTTCCAAATCTGTCCCTCTGTCTCTCTCCTCTTTGAATCTCTTTCTTCATTTTTCAATTAATTTGAATTGTCTGGTGGCAAGTTATAGGAAGCTATATCTCTCCTGATGCGAAGTTGGTTTATCATTGCTATCCCAAATAGGAAGTTGATATTTTGACATATTCTAAAATGCTTATTTGGGTTCCTTTTAAAGACTAAAGACTTTGTTTAGGTGCCAAACTTTGCATCTAAACTCCCAGTGAGAATTTGATCTTCCTAGAGGTTAATCTGCTTGGAAACCATCACATTTTCTAGGCATCAATTAACTGGTCACTTTGCTGGTTCCTGAGAAGCAGGTTGCATTGATTTAGGTTTTACTATCAGAGGTTAACTTACACACTGTGAGACAGTTGCTCAACAAGCCCAACTAGTTAGCAGTTCTTTAGAGATCATCTAGAGGGGCATGTTCAGTTCCCCCTTTATCAATGTATTACTTGAAGTAGTTCATAAGTGCTGGTCTACAAGTAGTTGCATCTGTGTCTCTGGAAGAGCTATTTAAAAAAAATAGAACAAAATATTCTTTGTCCCATTCCAAAACACACAGATTCAGGATGAGAATGGAGTGCAGGAGGCATGGGAATCTGTATTGTTAAAAAAAAAAAAGACCTCTTGATTTTAAAGCCTTTGGATATTTTAGTGTGCTTATCTTTATTGCTTCATTTGTTTTGATACAGTACAAGCTTTACTTTGCAATCATTGGTGCGCTGGAGTAATTTACTTAAAATTCATTGGGGTTCATCAAACCCCAATCTGCATGTTTAGAATGCAAATCTTATTTATGATGTCAAAAAAAAAGACTTCTACTGAATATTTTGTCTTTGGTATGTAGTAAGGTATGATTTTTGTATCTTAATGTATGTAATTCAGGTCTTTTTCAAGTCAAAATGTATTTCTAAACGTTAAGACTGGATTAAGGTTATTTATCAGTGGTATTCACTAGTGAATTCTGGAGCATTTGATATCAGTATGTGGCCAGTCATTGAATCATCTGGTGAAAGGATTACTGTACATAAGCACACTAGGTGCATCTGTGTCATAGAGGTCTCCTATCAAAACTAGTTGAAGGAAGAATTTTATGTGTATAGTTGTTGAAATTAAGCAGCTGGCTAATAGTAAGAAAAATGGCATAACTTCTATGTAATTAATCTTTTAAATTAGTTTCATATATTCTTGACATTGCAATTTGTTTCACTATCTTTTTGGTAATTCGTAAAGTGAAGCATGTGGAGTAGCATAGACTACGTCAGTGCTTTGTAAAACTGACAACAACTCAGACTCCCAGGGTGCTTTTTAAAGGTAGGGCCCCACTCAATATATATTTAGTAGGCCTGAGCCTATTGCAGGGGGAAGTCTGATACAGCCCCTTTTGAAAGAATAAGCTAGATGACTTGATAGTCTTCTTCATTTAGAAGGTTTTATGAAATGTATTTTTCAGTTATTAAAATTCATCCTACTTCACAATCTTTTAAAACGGTATTTTCCAAAGTGTGGTCCATGGACTCTTGGGGGCCCCCATGACCCTTATCTTCTAGGGGTTCATGAAATCAAAATTATTCACATAATAAAATTGAGACATTATGTGCCCTTGTACTGTGTTGACATTTGCACTGATGGTAGGGAAGCAGTGGTGGGTAAACTGCTGGCACTTTAGCTTGAGTCAAGGCAGTGGCACCAAACACACGTTAAGCATTTGAAAAAATGCCAGTTTCAGGGGCTTCCCTGGTAGCGCAGTGGTTGAGGGTCCGCCTGCCGATGCGGGCACGTGGGTTCGTGCCCCAGTCCGGGAAGATCCCACATGCCGCGGAGCGGCTAGGCCCGTGAGCCATGGCCGCTGAACTCTTAAGAATATCCTTGGTGAAGCAGTAAAAAGTTTTAATTTTTAAAATATCTACCCTGGTGTGCATGTCTTTTCAGTATTCGGTGTGATTAAATGGAAGTGTGCATAAAGTTCTTCTGCAATCAGCGTACAAGGTTCATCTCTAGGAAAAGCACTTGTGTGATTGAGCTGCACGCTAAACTATCTGTTTTATTTTTGCTTAAAAGAATGACTGATAGGTAAACTGTAGTTACTTAGAGTTGGATATTTGGCAGACATTTCCTTGAAAATAAGTGAAGTGAGCCTGCCACTCAAGGAAAATAACTATTTGTTGCCAATGATAAAAATATGATCTTTCAAGTGAAAATTAGATTTTTGGAAAACTAGTATCTGCCACCATGGGCTTGCCAGCTTCCCAGTACTTAAAGATTTTTCTGATGAGATTGGTGATGAGATTTAGCAATGTGATTTTTAAAAATACATTGCGTAAAGAAATGTATCAACATTGGGAAGGTCCGTATAAATCATTGAACCAGTGTTTTTCCAGATGACCAATGCATGATGTTACAAATCATGCATGGGTAGGAGATCCATTCAAAGCACAATATGGACCAATGGATTTTTATATAGCAGAGCCAAGAAGTTCACTGATACAGTTTCAGATTCCACATTGCAGTTAACCTTTAGGAATTGCCATTTGTTGCATTTTGGTGTTGAATGAAAGAAGAATATCCATCATTATCTAAAAGGGCCATTAAAATAGTCTTTTCTTTTCCAATTATCTGTGTGAGGCATATTTTCTTCATAAGCGTTAACCAAAACAACGTGTATCACAATGATTGAATGCAGAAGCAGATATGAGAATTCAGCTGGCTTCTCTTAAGCTGGACATTAAAGAAATTTGCAAAAATGGAAAACAGTGTCACTCTGAATACTGACTTTTAAAAATTTTTTATTTTATTTTTGGCTGCGTTGGGTCTTTACTGCTGTGCGCGGGCTTTCTCTAGTTGCGGTGAGCGGGAGCTACTCTTCGTTGTGATGCACGGGCTTCTCATTGCAGTGGCCACTCCTGTTGCAGAGCACGGGCTCTAGGTGCGCGGGCTTCAGTAGTTGTGGCACGTGAGCTCAGTAGTTGTGGCTCACGTGGGCTCAGTAGTTGTGGCTCACGGGCTCTAGAGCGCAGGCTCAGTAGTTGTGGGGCACAGGCTTAGTTGCTCCATGGCATGTGGGATCTTCCTGGACCAGGGCTTGAACCCTGTCCCCTGCATTGGCAGGCAGATTCTTAACCACTGTGCCACCAGGGAAGCCCCTGAATACTGACTTTTTTATTTGTTTTAGAAAATAGTTATTTTTCATAAAATTTATTAATATGTAATCGGTTTATTATTTAAAATTAATTTAATAGAGTAAATAAACATTTGTTTTAATTTGTGATATGATAAATATTAATAGATGTAACTCATATAAGCAAAGGCTATTTGGAATTCTCAATAATTAAGAATGTAGGTAAGTGGACTGGAGACCAGAGAGTTTGGCAACTGCTATTTTATTTTATTTATTATTTATTTATTATTATTAATATCTTTATTGGAGTATAATTGCTTTACAATGGTGTGTTAGTTTCTGCTTTATAACAAAGTGAATCAGTTATACATATATCCCCGTATCTCTTCCCTCTTGCGTCTCCCTCCCATCCCCCCTCCCTATCCAACCCGTCTAGGGGGTCATAAAACACCAAGCTGATCTCCCTGTGCTATGCGGCTGCTTCCCACTAGCTATCTATTTTACACTTGGTAGTGTATATGTCCATGCCACTCTCTCACTTTGTCCCAGCTTACCCTTCCCCCTCCCCATATCCTCAAGTCCATTCTCTAGTAGGTCTGCATTTTTATTCCCATCTTGCCCTTAGATTCTTCATGACTATTTTTTTTTGGTTTTTTAGATTCCATATATATGTGTTGGCATATGGTATTGGTTTTTCTCTTTCTGACTTACTTCACTCTGTATGACAGACTCTAGGTCCCTCCACCTCACTACAGTTAACTCAATTTCGTTTCTTTTTATGGCTGAGTAATATTCCATTGTATATATGTGCCACATCTTCTTTATCCATTCATCTGTTGATGGACCCTTAGGTTGCTTCCATGTCCTGGCTATTGTAAATAGAGCTGCAATGAACACTGTGGTACATGACACTTTTTGAATTATGATTTTCTCAGGGTATATACCCAGTAGTGAGATTGCTGGGTCATATGGTAGTTCTATTGTTAGTTTTTAAGGAACCTCCATACTGTTTTCCATAGTGGCTGTATCAGTTTACATTCCCAGCAACAGTGCAAGAGGGTTCCCATTTCTCCACACCCTCTCCAGCATTTATTGTTTGTAGATTTTTTGATGATGGCCATTCTGACTGGTGTGAGGTGATACCTCACTGTAGTTTTGATTTGCATTTCTCTAATGATTAGTGATGTTGAGCATCCTTTCATGTGTTCGTCGGCAATCTGTATATCTTCTTTGGAGAAATGTCTATTTAGGTCTTCTGACCATTTTTGGATTGGGTTGTTTGTTTCTTTGATATTGACATACATGTAAATTTTGCAGATTAATCCTTTGTCAGTTGCTTCATTTGCAAATATTTTCTCCCACTCTGAGGGTTGTCTTTTCCTCTTGTTCATGGTTTCCTTTGTTGTGAAAAAGCTTTTAGGGTTCATCAGTTCCCATTTATTTTTGTTTTTATTTTCATTTCTCTAGGAGGTGGGTCAAAAAGGATCTTGCTGTGATTTATGTCATAGAGTGTTCTGCCTATGTTTTCCTCTAAGAGTTTTATAGTGTCTGGCCTTACAATTAGGTCTTTAATCCATTTTGAGTTTATTTTTGTGTATGGTGTAAAGGAGTGTTCTAATTTCATTCTTTTACATGTAGCTGTCCAGTTTTTCCAGCATCACTTATTGAAGAGGCTGTCTTTTCTCCACTGTATATTCTTTCCTCCTTTATCAAAGACAGGGTGACCATATGTGTGTGGGTTTATCTTGGGGCTTTCTATCCTGTTCCATTGATCTATATTTCTGTTTTTTGTGCCAGTACGATACTGTCTTGATTACTGTAGCTTTGTAGTATAGTCTGAAGTCAGGGAGCCTGACTCTTCCGGCTCCGTTTTTCTTTTTCAACATTGCTTTGGTTATTTGGGATCTCTTGTGTTTCCATACAAATTGTGAATTTGTTTCTTCTAGTTCTGAGAAAAATGCCAGTGGTAGTTTGATAGGGATTGCATTGAATCTATAGATTGCTTTGAGTAGTACAGTCATTTTCACAATGTTGATTCTTCCATTCCAAGAATATGGTATATCTCACCATCTGTTTGTATCATCTTATTATTTATTTATTTTTTTACATCTTTATTGGAGTATAATTGCTTTACAATGGTGTGTTACTTTCTGCTTTATAACAAAGTGAATCAGTTATACATATGTTCCCATATCTTTTCCCTCTTGTGTCTCCCTCCCTCCCACCCTCCCTATCCCACCCCTCTAGCAACTGCTATTTTAAAGTAACTCATTATCTGTATTATTGAGAAGATTACGGGTTGGTTCCATTGTTTATATATGTGGTTTGTATTATATTGCTGCTGTTTCTGAGAATATTAACTCAGTTTTTTAAAAATTGAAGTATATGGTTGATTTACAATGTCATATTAGTTTTAGGTGTGCAGCACAGTGATTCAGATATGTATATATGGATGAGATATATAGATAATATATATATTCTTTTTCAGATTATTTTCCCCTTATCGGTTATTACATAATGTTGAGTGTAGTTCCTTGTGCTATACCGTAGGCCCTTGATTAGCTCAACTTTTGTTCAGTTATGTACTGGGAAATATGTAGCAGTCAAGTTAAGTAAAAAGGGAATTCATTGGCTTCGTCTGGAATCAGAGCTGGCCTCAGAGTGCTGGATCCAGGGTCACAAGAAGCCAGCATCATCAGGATTCTATCTCTTGGCTTTGCTTTGCTTTCTGTTACTTTAAGTCTCAGATAGGTTCCAGACTAACTACTCTCAGCTTCAAGTTCAAGCCCAGCAAAGAGCTCCCCCCCCACCCCACCTCTGTAGTTCCAACAAAAGTCCTGGAGCTGTGTTATTAGCCTGACTTGGGTCCTCTCCCATCTTTGAAACAGCTAATGTACCTAAGAGGTAGCTCTGGTTAGTCAGGATTGGGATTGTCCCACCTGTCCAGATTGGGAGATTCTCCTTGGGAAATCAGAGTACTGTTATAGAAGGGGAATTATATGCTGGCAGACAAAAAACAGATGTCAACTAGAGGACTTTGTTGATTCTTCTTTTAACAACCTTTAATTTATTCATTCAGAAAAATGTTAATTTTTAAATAAGATTATTTAAGGTGAAATTGCTGTACCAGTATGACATTTAAATCTAATCCCAGTGGGTAAACAAGAAGCACATCTCTAAATTTGTCCCTGTAGTTCATCTTAAAAGTTACCACAAAAAAAAGTTCTTTTTGTTTCTTTGATTGTGTTATTCCCATCTCAGATCTTTATAATCATTAATACCTGCACATGTAATTCTTTATGCTCTTGGAGGTTCTCCTCCAATTGCACTTATTTTGACAAAGCTCAATCTAGGCTGTAACTTGTACTGCACGCAGTTGAACTAATCCTGTGCACCGAACCCTGCCCCCTGCCCCAGCTTGTAAGCCTATGCTTAGAATTTCTTTCTAGTGATACTCTTCACCAGGCCAGGCTTTTTTTTTTTTTTCCTTGTTAAGCACTCTCAAATATTCCCTTTTTCTTTTTTTTTTTTTTTGCGGTACGCGGACCTCTCACTGCTGTGGCCTCTCCGGTTGCGGAGCACAGGCTCTGGACGCTCAGGCTCAGCGGCCATGGCTCACGGGCCTAGCTGCTCCGCAGCATGTGGGATCCTCCCTGACTGGGGCACGATCCCGCAGCCCCTGCATCGGCAGGCAGACTCTCAACCACTGCGCCACCAGGGAGGCCCAAATATTCCCATATTTGATCCTTGACCAAAGTATCTATAACTTCTAGAAAATATACCTGTTTGTTTCACATAGTGTAGTCAATAATCCAAAAGTAAACATACATCCAAGAAATTTTAAAATGTCAACATTCATTAAAGTTTATGAATTTCTGTGAGAGCCTCTCAGGTCAGTACTCAGCCTTTTTAATTTTAGAGAGTATTTTAATTATTTTGGCTTTGTAGCCCATGGAGTTGCTTTTAGACCTATGGTCAACTTCAGGTGACAGCTTATGTTTAACAGCAAGGCTAGAGACAAAACACAAAATAGGTAGATATAAGAACAGACCTCTGTTCCTTTTGCTGACTTCCTGCCTCCCGTTACCCCATCGCTGTGGGATGGCTTGTTCTATTACAGCGATTTTATCTAATACCTGTGTGTTGGAGACTTTTAAGTAACCCTAACTTCTCTAATGAGCTCTTCAAACTCAGCATATTTAAAGCTGAATTTGTTACTTAATCTCTTTTAAATCTTTTCTTCTTTCTTTATCATTCTGTTAACCTATCTAGGGAATAGGCCATCTTTTGACTCTCTTCTTTTTACTCCTTATACTTAGTTGACTAAAATATCTAGTCTGTTCTACCTAGAAACGTCTTACTGGTTCCCCTTTTGTTTCCATTGCCCATGCCCCTAATCTAGGCCCTGTTACTCTTCTGATCTGATCTGTCTCTTGACTGGTTTTCTGTTCCTCTTTGCAAAGCTCTTCTCCATGCTCTCACTATAGTTTTCTTTCTAATACAGATCTAATGCTGTTATTCCTCCCCCTCTCTACCAGAAACCTGCTCTAGACAAAACATCTGCACTCTTGTCCCTCTGCTTTTTCCTATGATTTTCCTTCAGCCTGGGAAATTCTTATTCACATGTGGTAGTTGTAAGTACTCTCCCGTCCATATTCTGATGGCTCTCTTCTGGCACGTTAATATTTACTTCTCTGTGTCCCTCCCCCACCTTGAAATTAGGCATGGTCCTGGGTTCTCAGCTTGGGCACTAGTGACATTTGGGGCCAGATCATCCTTTGTTGGAGGGGCTGTCCTGTGTGTTGTAGGATGTTTAGCAGCGGCCCTGGCCTCCACCCACTAGATACCGGTGTACTGCTCTGCCTTCCACCTCCCCCTTCCAGTTGTGGCAGTCAGCATTGTCTCTAGACATTGCCAAATGTCCCTGGAGGGACAGAGTTGCCCTGGTTGAGAACCACTGGCATGGCCGTGTGACTTGGTCCATCCATTGTGAACAGAAGTGATAGTCAACGTTTAAAAGCCAGTGCATGAGTTACCTATCTTTTCCCCTGCCATTTAAGGACATATGTAGAAATGGAGACTTTGTTAGCCTAATCCATGAGAGATGACAATGAGCAGTGATGGACAGTGCTGTTATGGGCATGTATCTGTGATTGACATATAGTTTATGCAGAAAACAAATCTTTGTTTTAGGCTACTGATATTTGGGAGTTGGTTGTCACTGTGACATAGACTAGCTTAGCCTGTTACATCATGCTAAGACTTAGCTTACCTGTGGATTTTCCATGCATTCCTATTTCCAGGTCACTTTAATTCCTACCTCTTTTAGGCATCTGTTACTTAGTGTAATGATATGTTGGATCGTCTGGATCAGTGGTTCTCAGTGGAGTAAGTACTGCCTCTTTAAGAGATGTTGTGGAAGTTACTGGGAG
>NW_020174429.1:3380331-3432831 GCF_003031525.2 Neophocaena asiaeorientalis asiaeorientalis
TCCTGCTTGTGAGAGACTGTGAAGAATTTTTTGCATACCACAACACTTTTAAATGCCCAGAATATTCATGTAGGAGGAAAACGTATAATTAGCCTAGAACCTAACTCCATGTTGATATATATTCAGTTTTTGGGAATTAAGTTTCTCTTAATTCATTTCTTTTTTATTTTTTTTAATTATTATTATTTCTTTATTTTATTTTATTTTTTGTGGTACGCGGGCCTCTCACTGTTGTGGCCCCTCCCGTTGCAGAGCACAGGCTCTGGACACGCAGACTCAGCGGCCATGGCTCATGGGCCCAGCCGGTCCGTGGCATGTGGGATCTTCCCGGACCGGGGCACGAACCCGTGTCCCCTGCATCGGCAGGCGGACTCTCAACCACTGCACCACCAGGGAAGCCCTGTTTGTTTTTTAAATTAATTTTTATTGGCGTATAGGTGATTTACAATGTTGTATTAGTTTCTTCTGTACAGCAAAGTGAATCAGTTATACATATACATATATCCACTCTTTTTTAGATTCTTTTCCCATATAGGTCATTACAGAGTACTGAATAGAGTTTCCTGTGCTATACAATAGGTTCTTATTAGTTATCTATTTTATATATGTATAGTAGTGTGTACATGTCAATCCCATTAATTCAGTTTAATTGAAGTTTTTTTGTTTGGCACTTTATTGACAGTTAACTACTTTGGAAAATCCACCTCACCAACTGCAATGCCATTGTGCCAAAACAACACACCTGTCTTGGAAGGTCTGAATTTGTAGTTGTCATGTTTATGGTGATTTACTGTATCAGTTCAGGCATCCAACCTCTTTATTATACTTTCTGATTTTGTTGATATGCCTGAGCATTTTTATTGAAATACACACTTCATTATATATTAATCTTTTCCCCCTTTATATTATAATTAGGGCATTGTTAAAATTTTTAAAAAGCGTAAATAGGTTAGAACTTTGTTTCCGGAGAGCTAATGGGGTGATATAAATTATTTGTTATAAAAATGGGGTGGGGCTTCCCTGGTGGCGCAGTGGTTGAGAGTCCGCCTGCCGATTCAGGGGACGCGGGTTCGTGCCTCGGTCCAGGAAGATCCCACGTGCCACAGAGCGGCTGGGCCCGTGAGCCATGGCCACTGAGCCTGCATGTCCGGAGCCTGTGCTCCGCAACGGGAGAGGCCACAACAGTGAGAGGCCCTCGTACCGCAAAAAAAAAAACAAAAGGGGGTATTCTCAAAAGCAGGGGTCCCCAGCCCCCTGGGCCGCACAGCAGGAGGTAAGTGGCAGGTGAGGGTGGGTAGCTTCATCTGCCGCTCTCCATCGCCTCTCCATCGCACGCATTACAGCCTGAACCATTCCCTCCCCTCCCCCGTGCATGGAAAAATTGTTTTCCACGAAACCGGTCCCTGGTGCCAAAAAGGTTGGGGAGGGCTGCTGGGTAGCGTTGAGAACCACTTTCTGATTATGTGCTACTTGTTTTTTTATCTGTAGTGCTTTGCTCCTAGCGGATACAGTGTTTGCTGAATTGGCCAATTTATGGTCCCCAGATTGCTTTTATATCCTGTTGCATTTGATCACCATAGCCAGTCTATAAACTTGGCAAGGCAGATATTGTTTCCATTTTATAGATAAGAGAACTGAAAGAGATGTTAACTTGCCTAATCATGCTGCTAGAGCTTTGATTAGAATATATAATTTTGTTTATACCAGTCCAGTGCCCTTGTCTACTATCATTCCATACCACTCTTTACAAAATTATAATCTAGAGCTATTTAATGTAGAACAACACCTATATACCCCTGCGGGTATTATTTTTTATACAAGGAACTTTTTTTTTTATTATTACAAGGAACTTTTAAATTATGTTTCAGACACTTGTGGTCATAGGAATATTTCCACTAGTGTTCAAAGAAATGTGCAATTAAAACAGTTTCTGAGAAACTGTTAGGGCCAAAAATAGCTTAAATTTTAGAGATGATAACATCCAACAGGGAGATTGTGATGAAATAGTTACAAACACTTTAATTACGTTATAAATTGGAACAAATCTTTTGGAATATAATATCAGAAAATGATTTCAACGACATAAGCATTTGCATTCTTCAAAATTTGTTGCAAGGAAATGACACCAAATAAAGAAGCTGTAGTCAACTCGCAAGCATTTGCCTGGTGTATGAAAGGAACTGTGCACTGTACTAGGAATTTTTAGATGGGAAGGTGTTGCTGTTTTCTCTAAACTTATAGCAACAGGGTGTGAGACAAATACATAATCAAACAGCTATAATATAATGTGTTGTAGTTGGGGTGTGTTTTTAATTTGATGGAGGCATCAGGTAATATACTAGGGTACACAGTAAACACACCAGGGAAGTAATTCTCCTTCAGGATTGGGGGGAGAGGAGACTGTGTTAGGGGAAACTCTTGGAGAAATTGAGACATTTAAGCTGCACTTTGAAGAATGGCTAGGACTTCACCAAGTAGATAAAATAGGACTGGATATTTTAGGCAAAAGAAATAGCCTGAGCATGAATCTGAAAACACATGCAGAAATGCATTCATTTAACAATAAGAAACAGTTATATGTCCTAGGAATTGGGCATATAATGATGACTAAGACGAGTACAGTCCCTGTCCCTGAAAGCTTTTGAAGTCTAGAAATTATAGTTCTGAGATTTCAAACTGGTGATTCTCTTGGGCCAGATGTGAGTTGAAGGTGTGTTTGGTTTGGCGTACACAGTGGTTGCTCTTTCTCCTTCCTTCCTTCCCTTTCCCTACAGTTGTGTTGCCAATACTTATTTTTGACATATAAATAGGCATTGAAGATGTGGCAGCTCAAATGCCACTTCTGCCGGAAGTGAGTAGCAGCTATTCACTTTATTTATTTATATGGCTGTGCCGGGTCTTAGTTGTGGCATTTGGGATCTTTTTTAGTTGTGGCATGTGGGATCTAGTTCCCCTGACCAGGAATTGAACCCGGGCCCCCTGCATTCATTTTTTTGTCAAATTTTCTTTGACAAATTTTAATAGGAGAAAATGCAGAAAAATACATAATGTGTTTTAGGAAAATCTCTTTTTAAAACAATTAAAATAAACATTTTAGTATTCAGAGAGTAGCTGCTTTTTACTAAACATTAATATAGATTTTTCACTTTGTATGCTCTCCTTTTAATCCATGTTCAGAGAGAATTCAAGTAACTTAATTTGTCCCACTGCTTAGTGTGAGAGCTGGGATTCTAATCCAGATCTCTTAACTCCAAAACCTACCAGGCAGGTAATCTTTGGTTATCTGGAAAGTGTACCCTCAGCATGTGGGCAAGTGGTTAAGTATTCAAAGGTATAAGAAAAACTGCTTTTTCTCTGCCTAGGGCAGGCATTTATGTAAAACAGATAACAATAGAGGGGAACACGTGTTAAATAGCAAGTGATATAAATTTAAAGGAAGCCCAAAACTACAGCAGTGTCTGGTAGAATAGAAATTGATAGAAATGACTAAGATAAAGAATCATGTAACTTTGTGAGAGAATGTAGGGGGTAGTCAAAGAAAGAGGTAGGTCAAAGATGATTTACCATGCTTTCCAACGCTGGGTAATTGAGTGGCGTTTAAGCTGTACAAGTAAAGGTCGTCAGAAGAGGAACAGGTTTTGGTAGGGACTGATGAGTTAGTTTCATTAATTTGGTCGTGGAGGGTAGGCTTTTAAAATTCAAGTAAATGGCAGAAGAAAATAAAAGCAAAATAAGCATGGAATGCAACACCATCAACAAACAAATGAAAAACAACCTGGCGTAAGTACAGCCTCCACTCCTGCTTTATCTCGTTTATTCTTAGGCTGATGGCCTTTTCTTATTCCATGTGAGATTTTGAGGTTAGATAAGTTAGTTTGTATTATGAATGTTGAATGGATTTTTAATTAATATTCATTTTCTATATTTTAATTTTTTTGAAAATAATTTACGCTGTTGCTTTTATGGGTAAAATCTTTTGAGGAATTTAGTGGTCTCTCTTTTTTAAAAATAATACCTATTGATATATAATTCACATACTATAAAATTCACTCTTTTAGAGTGTATGATTTGATGGTTTTCACTATAGTGACAGAGTTGTACAACCATCCATTTTAGAACATTTTCATCACTCCCAAAAGAAACTCCATGCCCATTAGCAGTCACTCCTCTCCCCCACCAGCCTTTGGCAACCACTAACTTACTTTTTGTTTTGGTCATTTGCCTGTTCTGAATATTTTATATAAATGGGATTATACAACACGTGGCCTTTTGTGACTGGCTTCTTTCACCTAACATGTTTTCCAGGTTCATCCATGTTGAAGCAAATATCAGTACTTCATTCATTTTTATGACTGGATAATATTGCATTGTATAGACATACTCATTTATACATCCATCAGTTGAGGGGCATTTGGATTATATTTACTTTTTGGCTATTATAAGATACTGCTGTGAACATAGGTTTCTGGTAATTTTGGATGGAATTACCAAGGGTGGGATTGCTGGGTTATATGGTAACTCGGTGTTTAACATTTTGAGGAATTGTCAGACTACTTTCCAAGGTGGCTGTACCATTTTGCAGTCCCACCAGAAACATATGAGGGTTCCATTTTCTCCACTTTCTGGCCAATAGTTTTTTTAAAAAAAAATATTTATTTATTGGCTGTGTTGGGTCTTAGTTGCGGCACGCGGGATCTTTCGTTGCAGTGAGTGGGCTTTTCGTTGTGGCGTGCAGGCTTCTCTCTAGCTGTGACGCGGGTTCCAGAGCGTGTGGTCTCTGTAGTTGTGGCACTTGAGCTCTCTAGTTGTGGCGTGCATGCTTAGTTGCCCTGCAGCATGTGGGATCTTGGTTCCCCGACCAGGGATTGAACCGGTGTCCCCTGCATTGCAAGACGGATTCTTAACCACTGGACCACTAGGGAAGTCCCTCGCCAATACTTTTTGTCTATTCTTTTGATTTATCCAACCTAGTGGATGTGAAGTGGTATCTCTTTGTAGTTTCTATTTGCAATTCAGTAATGACTAATGATACTGAGTACCTTTCATGTGCTTATTGGCCATTCTTCTTTGGAGAAATGAGTATTAGAATCCTTTGCCCATTTAAAAATTATTCATCTTTTTATTGTTGTCAGTGGTCTCTTATAACAAAGTTGTGTGTTGTTAACTGATAAACAGTATTTGGTACCAGATGATGGTGAATTTTTCATGTGCAGTGATAGACTTAGGTTTAGCTAGTTGTTGATCAAGAATATTTTAAAGTGCTGGTCTTCATAAGTAATCTTTTTAAGAAGTTGTGTTAAGATTTTACTTTAGGGTGTAGTACAGTCGACAGGACTTGATTGAACATACTTCTATAATAATGAAAAGGCCTAACTTTAACATTTTGGGAATGTCAAAAACAGCAACATTTTAATTAAGTCATTTAAAATGCTAAGCACCACATTTTAATTACGTCCATTCAGTCTTTGACTTAACTGGAGCAATTCCATCTTTTCCCGAGAAATTGAATCTAGTTTGTGAAATGTGTTCTAATATCTGTCTTTCTCTTTTTTTTTTTTTAGGTTATCCTGAATACCACATGTCTAATAATCTTCATTGCAACGTTAGCCGTTGTTTTTCACTGCCTCCAAAAAATCAAAATTGCTCCAGAAATTGGAAACGTATTTGATTTAAAAGAAATAACTAACAAATGGACAATATGTCTATTACGAATACACCAACAAGTAATGATGCCTGTCTGAGCATTGTACATAGTTTGATGTGCCATAGACAAGGTGGAGAGAGTGAAACATTTGCAAAAAGAGCAATTGAAAGTTTGGTAAAGAAACTGAAGGAGAAAAAAGATGAATTGGATTCTTTAATAACAGCTATAACTACAAATGGAGCTCACCCTAGCAAATGTGTTACCATACAGAGAACATTGGATGGAAGGCTTCAGGTTAGTCTTGTTCTAGAGGCTTTTCTGTATCTTCGGTAGTGGCAGATTTTTACAAATTCTTTTTTCCTCTTAAGTTACTATGGGAAATCTAATGCTTGCTCCGTCTCTTTAGATATCATAGTACATCCTGTACCAGTACATATTATGGGAATATATGGAAGAATGTATCTTTCATACAACAGAGATATAGCTTAAAAGTTTTTAAATGTTTTGACTAAAAAAAGAGTTCTGTGTAGAAAATTTGGAAAATAAAAATCAGAAGAAAAGCCACATCTTTAGTAACTTGGTATTCATCCTTGTATCTTTTTTTTTTTGGTATTATATGCACATTTTAAAAACTGAGTTACACTCAGTTCTTTTATAATTTAGAAATCTGATATTGTATGTTTGGTACTTTTCATATGAAAAGCAATCCAAGAATTCAAGCATACTTTTAACACTTGCGGGGTTAAAAACTTACGTTTACAAATTTTCTTTACCTTTTATTTTTTCACTGATCAGATTTTTCATATAGAACTACATAATACATCTCCTGTATTTAATAGTTTTTTTTTTTTTTTGTATTTAATAGTTTTAAAGAAACATATAGAAAGCTTATATTGTTAGATTTAAAATTTTTATTTCTAGATTTTAGGCATGGTTTCTTCTTCAAACTCGTACTTTTTTTTGCATTTTTAAAACCTGAGCATAAGCCTTGAAATCATACCTACGTTTATTGCTTTGTGACCATGGCCAAGTAAGTTATTTTGAGCTTTAGTTTTTCTCATTTAAGAAATGGGGATTATAATACTGACTCTGTAGGACTGTAAGGATTAAATGAGAACATATAAAGTGCCTTGTATAACATGTGCTGTATAACTGATGCTCAATAAATGTTCATTTATTTTTCTTAGGTGGCTGGTCGGAAAGGATTTCCTCATGTGATCTATGCCCGTCTCTGGAGGTGGCCTGATCTTCACAAAAACGAATTAAAACATGTTAAATATTGTCAGTATGCATTTGACTTAAAATGTGATAGTGTCTGTGTGAATCCATATCACTATGAACGAGTTGTATCACCTGGAATTGGTAAGTAGACTTTGCTGTTATGCTTAGAAGCACAAAGGGAAAAGATCTCAATAGTGTTTTAATTTTTCTAAGTTAAATTACAGATTTGGAGATAGCCCAGGACTTCAACTAAGGTTAAAGAATCAGACATTTTTAATGAAATACAAATACTTAAATTTGAATTCAGAACAAACTTGTATTTTGACTGCTAAAACTAAGTATGCATAGTTGATATTTTGCCCACTTAGAACATTGTTTTTGAAAAATAAGATGGAAAGCATTTATGCATTGTTAGATAGCATTTATACTACTATTCTTGAATTGAAATTGTTCATGGAATTTTTGAATCCCTGGCTTAAATTTACGTTATGTTATTTTAAATATAATGGAAATTATTTTCATGCTAATGATTAATGTTTTATTTTCTTTTCTCCTTTAAAAATTTAAGATCTCTCAGGATTAACACTGCAGAGTAATGGTAGGTAATTCGTTTCTTGTAACTTTCTCTTTTCTTTTACCCCATCCCCTTTATTCTTTATTGACCCAGAACTAGTTTGTGTGGGTGCTGGTAACATTGACAAGAAAAAAACTTACTGCTTTGGAAATGTAGATTTGGGGGGGGCATTCATCAGCATTTAAAACTGGATTTAAATAGGCTGTTGGCTCTTTGGCTTTGAACTGCTGTTTATGACCGAAAGTAGTCTAAAAAATATGATAGGGGAACATAAAACATACAAAAGAAGAATAGTTTTTGAATTGGTAAAAACTGGCTATTTTGGAAGAAAATCTCACAGAGCCAGTTTATTTTTTTATTTTTTTGAAAATCCTCAAATATTTATTTTAATTTAAATGGGTATAAATAACCTCTGATAATTTAGAATCATGTGTAATATAGTTTAAAAACACCAAAATTGTCATTTTTCTTCATTTCAGCCCAACTTATTTTTATGAATGGTAATTTTATGAAGGACTTAAAACTGTGTACTATATTAATTTTTTTCAGTCTTGTTACATTTTGAGTAAATAAAACAAGGCTACTTTAAAGTATCTGCCAATCACAGATGTTCTAATCCTATATTTAAAAGGAAAGAGTGTTTTGAGGCGGGGAAATGTAACATATGGGAGGTGTTTTTTGTGTGTAATATTTGAGAACAGAGGTCTGTTAAAACTTTAGCTCTGTTTCTTGGAACATGTTAATGAACTGAAATTTCTGTAAGAACTAATTAATTTGCAGAGAAATTCTAATAAAAGAGCCACTGTCATCTTAGTAAGGTGTGCCATTGTTTTGAAGGCAAATTAGTGGCTCAGCACTTCTTTTGTTGCAGAATCTTAAGAGATGGGTCAGAAATATCTGACATTAAAATTTAGGAAGAGCATGGAAGTCTACTTGTTTTTATTCTCCACTTCTCTTCCATGTCAGTAATAATAAAGGAAGACTCTAGTGCCTTTTCATACTTGTTAAGGGTTAGTTGGTTTCTGAGAACAGTGGGCTGATAAGGGAAGCTGTTGTGGTGGTCTGAGAAGGGTAGCTTTAAGATTGATTGGGTAAAACCCAGTCTCTTCACCACACAGACGTTGATATCATATCACCTCTTTTTGAAAGTAAACACCCTTCAGATTTTCACCATTCTTCATCTGTGTTTTTGGAGAATGAAAGCTTTTAGCTCAGTGGGTGTTAGGGGTTGGGCAGCTGTAGTGATAACTATATCAGAATCTTCCTAGGGGTGTGGTTGTGAGGAGATCTGATTCTGAAGACTCATTACACTGCTTCCTGTCCTAAAATACTGCTGTTAGCAGTACCTGTTATTGATGGGCTTGTATGGGTTGATAGCCCCTTTTAGTTGCTCTAGCCCTATATTCAGCCTTAGGGATCCCCCTGGTGGTGGCTATGTAAAGCTGGCTTCAGTGACTTCTTTCCTCAGAAAACAACAGGTGTTTCTCACAGGGCCTTTTAGATTTGGACAAAGAAATAATATAAGGCCAAGGTAGTTAAAAGTTAAGCAAATGGGATAATTCCTTCACTTTTGAGTTGGGATCTTGGTGGTAATCATTTCCAGCCTGTCTCATCTCTCGTGAAACTTTCCATGACCACATTGACTTGTGTGTTGATTTTAACAAATATTTAATGAGCATGTATTGCCTGGTATTGTGTTAGGTTCCAGGGATGATAAGATAAATAAGGTATGTTTTTTCCCCTTGAGGGAGCTCATAGTCTAGTGGAGGAAAGAAAAGGTAAATAAGACAGTGACAGTACCATCAGACAAGCTGTGACCTGCTTGCTGGTGGTAATAAAGAACAGAGACCTAGGATGAGCTCAGTGTCTTCAGCTTTTCTGTCTGCTATGTGTTCTTTACTCCTCACAGAACATTTTACAATCTCTGTATACACGTATGTCTGCTCTAAGGGTATGGTTAAATCATAATAGCTAACACTTTCTAAGTATTTATTTTGTGTCAAAATAATTTACAAATATTGTGTCATCATTCTCATAATACTCCTACATGGTAGATGGCATTATTTACATTTTATCAGATGTAGAGACTGGTGCCTGGAGGGGTCAAGGAACTTGCCCAAGATTAGACAGCTAGGAGGGGCTGGAGTAATGTGTGTAGATATTTAAACAATAGAAAAATATCATAAAAGACTGTAAGCTCTGTGAGGGCAGTGATCTTTCTTTTGTTTACTGTTGTATCCCAAGTGCTAGAACAGTACCTGGAACATAGGTGCTCAATAAATACTTTTTCAGTGAATTAATTTGTTGAATGCTAGTCCATAAAGAGCAATACTTAATAGTTTGGTGTCTGTTTCCTGGACTTTAAAAATATATACTATATGTTTTTTTCAATCTTATTTTTTTGAATAGGCAATACATGGTCCATAAATCAAAATACTATAAAAAGGTATACAGTGAAAAGAAGTGCTCCCACCCCTGTCCCCATTCCCCCCTACCTCAGGTAATCACTTTTTTTAGTTTCTGGTGTTTCCTTCCAGGGTTTTTTGTGCAAAAATACATGTATTATTTCCCTTCTTTCTTACACAAAAAGCGTATTAGTGCACTGTACTGGACCTTGCTTTTTCACTTATATGATTTTTTAAACTTGAGTATGATCATAGTGTACAGTGGTGTTTTATAACCTACCTTTTTTCTCTTGGCAAAAGTATATTGCAGACATCTATCCTTGTTGATAGCCAGTTTTACCTAAGAAACTTATGTTTTAAGTTATTTGATTAAAGAGACCTGTAGACTGGTAGAAGTCCCAAACTTACACTTGGGAAGGTTTAACCAACATATTAGGCAAGAAAAAGTTATGAAGCATAACTGTTTAAAAGCAGGATTCAGTTGTTATTTTCAAATCTTTCTTTTTTTTTTTTTTGAGGGGTGTGCTGCGTCATGTGGCTTGTGGGATCTTAGTTCCCAACCAGGGATTGATTGAACCCGGGCCACAGCAGTGAAAGCACCAAGTCCTAACCACTGGACCACCAGGGAATGCCCAGAATTCAGTTGTTATGATTGCCCATTAAGCCAAAACGTCAACTGAAAAGCAGAAATAATGAGTATCAAGTTGACCAGCTATATCCTCAAATCAGTAACTTTCTCCTTATGTACTAGCAATACTGTTATCTTGGTCAAAAGATCCCAGTCGCTATAAACAGCAAAGAACCCTAAAATTTCCAAGAATCCCTAGAGATGTCAGGATCTATGTGCAGAAAATCATAGGACTTTGTTGAAGAGTATATATTTTTTTTTGAAGAGTATAATTTTTAAGAAATTGAATAAATACAGTCATACCCGCTTTATGTCTCAAATGAATTTTTCTTTGCATTTTTATAATTTGGCCAACATTAGTGGTGAGTGGTTAGATCCACTTTTTTTACTGACATATAATGATATGTTAAGCTCCTTTTGGCTATCTCTTTGTTTCCATAGAATTTTCTAAAGAGAAACTCTTTGTAGTGGAATTTATGGGTCTTAAAAATATCAGCATCTTCATTACTTTTGATGCATGAAAAAACCCTTTAAGAGATTGTATGCGGAAGTCTGAACAATAGATTATTATTACCTCTTTGAAATATTCTCAGTTTAATAAAAAAGTAGCTGTGTAACTAGTTAGTATTTATGTGTAATGGATTTTTTCAAAGATTAACATAGAGAAAGATAAGGAGCATTTTATGCTGATTCTCAATGGAAAAGAGAATGTCTTTTTGTGGACTGTTAACTGCTCTAAGAAAAGAACCTAGTGTTAGAGTTCAACGGATTATAAAATTCTAGGGTAGTGTTAGTTCAGATGCAGTAAAGCGTTGTTTGCTAAAGATAAAAAGCAAACCCCAAAACTATAGCCTAAAAAGAAATGGGGAGGTTCTGGGCAAGAGAACCATTGATTATTATAAATGCAGCTTCAATTTTCCTTTTTTTCCTCACAACAAAGCCAACTAATTATTCCCTAGTTTGTTCAAGAAAAGGTGTTGTATCAGCTAGAGCCTAGCTTTGCTTATTAAGGTGTAACCACGTAGGTGAAAGATGTTGTTTATCGAGTTTTTTCACACTACATATTCATCAAACATCATTATTTGGATTGGGTTTCTAGAAGGAAATTTCAGTTTGACTTACCATTTGGGATTTTTCTGCTCATTCTGATCTTTTAGGGGACATTCAGTATACTTCACTTTCAAAGAATATGTTACTAAACAGTAATTCTAGATCTGGAATTGGATAGCTGTCAGATCCCACTCATATTTTTACACCGTGAAATTAGCAAAAAGATTTTAAAAAGTAATTACTTGATCTCAATTTGGTCGTCTTAACTAGGTAAATATTTTCCCCAGCCACTTGATTTTTTGTCTACTTTATGTATTTAAGGTTTTGATTACTTTTAGATTATTAATCAAGAAACTAAAAATACCTCTTTAGGACCATTGCTGGAGGTTGTTGGAATATGGTCTACCTTCAGATTTCAAGGAGTCAGTCAGATTGAGCTGATGCCACTACCTCTAAATAAATAGCTTTTGCTGATAGGATAGTATGCTTTAAAAATAGTACTGGAAAATTCTGAGTTAGACTGATACACACTATAGTTGATTTAAGGTGTTGTTATATTAGTTATAAGATTTTTTTTTCTGGGAATAGAAGCTTATAAGATTTTAAAATATGTTTGCTTTTCTGTATAGCTCCACCTAGTATGTTGGTGAAGGATGAATATGTTCATGACTTTGAGGGACAGCCATCATTATCCACTGAAGGGCATTCAATTCAAACCATCCAGCATCCACCAAGTAATCGTGCATCGACGGAGACCTACAGCACCCCAGCTCTCTTAGCCCCATCTGAGTCTAACGCTACCAGCACCACCAACTTTCCCAACATTCCTGTGGCTTCCACAAGTGAGTTGTAGAGTCAGATGTAGTCAGCAAGATGAATTTTCCTAACCATTATATATTTATAGGTAGCCACTTGGAGGAAACCTCCAAGTAAGTGAAAATTAAAAGTACTCTGGTATCTTTCATAGGTAAACAAGCATTAAATAGGTTTTTGAGTTGTCCTGGAAAAAAATGGTGTTTGTAATTTATTTAAATGTTCTTATGTTGATGTACAGTCACTTGGAATTTAAGTAATGATTTAAATTAATGGTGTAATTTGTACTTTATTACACGCAGAAGTAAGAAGTCTCTTAAGCTTTCAGATCTACTTTAGAGAAATATTTAAGTTACCAACAAGTAGTTTTGAACCAAGAGGTTTATAAAAATCTTTGTTAATGGAATTGCAAGCTTTCCTCTAATCGGTATTTTTATTTTGCTTTATCTGGCAGAATATTACTTTATAATAGTCATCTCAGTCTCCAGTTGTGCAAACTTAGAAAAAGGAATCTTGACAAATTTGTTAGTAACAAACATATAACCCTCAAGATAGATGTTAAGTATTTTAGTCAACTTTGAAATAAAGCTAAATTCTGTGTATCTAACTTTATTTTATTTTTTTTCTAACAAGTCTATTTTCAAAAGATTCTTCCCATTAAAGAGGTACTCACCTTCTCTGCCATGTCATGGAGGCAGAGTGCTATTAGGTTCAGATTTTCTTGGGGCCTGGTCAAGGAAATAATGACCTTATTTTCATAGCCACCAAAGGTTGGACAGTTTTCAACTTGGCAAGTTGAGTGGCCTTTTTTTTGTTTTTAAATTAATCACAGAACAGGATCTTCGCATTTGTATTGTGTTATTTGTACCTGCTTGCTAAGGAGATTGTATCTAAGCCCACATCAGCAGTGAATTGTTGATAGATCTGGACTGATACTTGTTAGTTGATATCAAAGGAAGCATTATTCTGTTTAATATCAGATCAGATTCAGCATAGAAAGTTGATCTTTGGAATAAATGGAGGACTGATTTCTACAATTGAATTTCAAATAAAGTATACCAAATTTCCCCCTCTTTAATTCATTTTACCTCTTCACACAATATCTTTTGGATTTGCTACATGAGATGACAGTCTCACTATAGACAGCATATTCCAAGTGGGCCATATAGGTTAAACACAAACTTGAGAACCTGAACCTTTAACCACTTGGTGCTTCTGTTATCTGTCTACTCTTTATTCACTAATTTGGGAATATAGTTGACAAACAGAGTGGGTAGGGAAGGAGAATAAAAGAAGGTACGTTACAGCCACTTGAGCATAGATTAGTGCCACTTAACCTCTGTTGATACTACCTGGAGGTTGAATTTGCATGCCTTTGTTGATGCTTGCTAAAGTGACTTCATTTTAACTGTTACGTTCCCTGGGGCTGAGTCCTATTCAAATAAAGTGATATGAATGAAATGTGGATAATTTTGTCTTGGTGTTTTTTGGATATATTTTCGCAATGAGTAATGATTACCATAAGTTTTAGAATTTGTTGCAGAATGTTTCCTTAGATCTCAAAAAGTGTATTTATAAAATTAGAAGAAAGAAAAGAAATTGGACTAAAATAGGGGAATTGGAAGACTACGTGAGCTGATTTAGTTGTTTAATTTCATTTTATGTACTTGGAATTGTGTAATGGAAATAGTACAGATAACTGCAGTGGGCTTTATGTTCATTTGGTACCTGAATATCTTCAGGGTTTCTTTCTAAATATCTGTAGTAAATTAAAATAATTTAATTTCTTCTGCATAGTGACAGTTTTTGTAAGATAGCTAAAAGTATGCACCATGTACAGTCGTTAAAAAGCAAGAGTAAAAATTTAATTAACCTTTAAAGATGAAAAAATTTGAGGGGGATGAATAGGATGGGAGGTAGCTGAAAACATCCTCTTAAAAAAAAATAGGGAGTATTGAAGTAGTCTCTTTAGCTTTTAATTTTATAATCTTAGCCTTAAGGAAGAGTTGTAGAGAGGAGAAAGATGTTACTTTTTCTTCATACTTTGAGCTGTTCATTGCATATTCGAGCAATGGTGTCATTTACTCTCTTCTATCTGATTATACTCCCACATAGATGAGAAAAGATTGAGGTAATGACAGTAACAAATAACAATTATGGAATTTCATTGCTTTCCAAGTGAGATGCACAGTTGACTTAATTAATTCTTGCTTGAAGAAATTAAGCTTTTTCTGTACAAAAAATAAAGCCTTAAAAATGTAAGCAATTTCTTAGAATGGTTTTGAATAGAATAGTTCTCCTGGTATATTACATACAGAGAGAGCAACTAATTTCTTGTGAATCCAGGAGTATGATAGTGTTCTTAGAGGCAATTCTTGATTTTTAAAAGCACATGAAAAAATTTCAAAATAGACTGATTTTTTGTTTTGTTTTGTTTTAACTAGCAGATGCTGTGTTGATTGGACAGTGGAGCTTACCTTTTTTTTTTTTTTTAACATTCTCACCTTACCCATCACATTCCATTTAAAATATTTGCCTGCTCTCCTTTTCTTTGATCACCCTCTAGCATTCTGCCATTACTAGTACCCGTGCTGATAATAATGAACTTTCCAGTTTTCAACATTTTCTTGAGCCTGGACTTTTGGAGTCCTAGTCAGAAAGGTCCAGAGCTAGATGGAGTGGCTGGGAGTGAGCTGATGTGCTTCTGAAGAAGTTATTATGATAGGCTAGACCTATAGTGGGGTTTTGCTGGCATTTGAAGAATATTTGTGAAGAAATGGGCCAATAAAATTAGCTAGATATTACTTAAAGGTAGAATAATTTTGAACTTCTTCAAGTTAAGGTTTGCCTTTATAGATGACTCTAGGGTTTTTTTATTATATAGGCCATGGATGAATTCTACTTTTTGCTCATCTTTGTAATTGTGACCATCAGATATAATTGATCATTTACTGTATAAAACCATAGGATTGCTTCTATAAATGTACCATATTAATGTCTTCTTGTTCCTCTAGGTCAGCCTGCCAGTATACTGGCAGGCAGCCATAGTGAAGGATTGTTGCAGATAGCTTCAGGGCCTCAGCCAGGACAGCAGCAGAATGGATTTACTGGTCAGCCAGCTACTTACCATCATAGTATGTATATGCTTTTTAAAATCTTCTAAGTAGTTGAGAAAAAATAGGCAGAGTTTATAAAAGCAAATTAATCCATGTGGGCCTTAATTTTTAGACAGCACTACCACCTGGACTGGAAGTAGAACTGCACCATACACACCTAATTTGCCTCACCATCAAAACGGCCATCTTCAGCACCACCCGCCTATGCCGCCCCATCCCGGACATTACTGTAAGCTCTTGTTTTTGTTGTAAGGGCCTTTTCTTTTTGAGAACTTTGTTTTCTTTCTATTTTTTTAAAAATGTTTTTACATCTTTTAGTCATTTTACAATTTGGTTTCATTAAATGATTAGTGCTTTTCAGTATTTTTGGTAAACAGTTTTATTTTTCATAGTTATGTTATCATACCTTTGTTTTAGAGGATTGATATTTACAGAATACTTTTATTTCTTTGTTGCTGATATTTCATTAACACCACATTGATTGCCATTCATTTGTTTGTTTTGTGTATGTTGTTAGATCTCATGTGTATCTGTATATCCACCCTAAGTGTATTGAAACTCCTTGAGTGTCAAGATCTCAAGGTTTCTCTCACCACAGAGTTCAGCATACCATAGACACTCAGATGTTGAATCTGTCATTCCTCTACTCTGTGCAGGCTTGATTGGGAGGGATACCCTACTGATGACCATAGCTTGTAGTTTCAGGCAGAACAGGAACATTGTTCATTTGGCCTAGTAAAATCAAGAGTATAAATCTTTCATATATATTAAATCCCTTTTCCTCCATTATAAGATTAATAATACCAAAGAAAACTTGGAAAATACACAGAGGAGTAAATAAGAAAATAAAAGTTATCCAGAATCCTACTACCCAGAGATATCTACTTCTAATACTTTGTCACATTTTTCCTTCCAGTCATATAGTCGGGTATATATATAAATTTGGGGGGAGGAGGACATCAGACTGTGACTATGTTGTTGTACCCTGCTTTTTTACTGTTATGTTACTATTTTTCCATGTCTTAAGAGAATGTAGTTTTTAATGGCTGCCTGGGCCAGCATAGTTGGTTGTTACGGGTGCTGAGTTTGGACCCTTAACTGGCTGTGTGACCACTGGCAAATTATTTAACCTCCCTAAGACTTAAGGGTAGTAATAGTAGTATCTGTCTCAGGGATGTTATAAGAAGTAAATGTAATAATTCATGTGAGGTGTTTAGCACAATGTCTTAACACATAATAATCTCTCAGTTATGTTAGCTACTGTGCCATTTTGTAAATATTCTTAATTTAATAAACGATAAACACTTGTTTTAAAATGGACTCACAATTTGAATTATTATTATATATTACATTATGAATTGTACTGTATTACATGGATAATTTATAATTACATTAAATTTTGCATGTACAACTATCGTAAATTGTTTAACAGTTGGTATACAGCTCTAAAATGTTGGCTATTAAATGGCTACAAAAGTAATTCAAGAGTATTTGCTTATTATAATTATAAAGTAAACTAAGCTTTTACATTCTTAGACATCGCATAAGCTTGATCTAAACAGTTCCTAAGGTATGATAGTTATATTTAAGGTTTATTAAAAGTTTCAGCATTGGAAAACTTTTAATAAATGAAAATGGGATTTTTATTGTCTTTTCTTTAGGGCCGCCAGTTCACAATGAGCTTGCATTCCAGCCTCCCATTTCTAACCATCCTGGTAAGTGTATTTCAAAATTAATTCCTTACATTTAGCTTTTCTTTATGGCAATTGAAACACATACACACAGAGAGATTTTAATATAACTCCAGAGTAACTTAACTTTTCAGATAAGTACAATACTCATTATGGCATTAGTTAATCAACAGTTTATGAGTAACCAATATAAGCACACATAAACTGTCCATATTTGATTTTTTTTAACTGTCTCTGAAAGAAAAGACAAGAACTGCATTTTCGGCTAAAATATAAAGTACCAAAATACCAGTTTTAAGATGCATGTAATACATAAATATGCAGTAGAAGAAACTAGGTTTCAAAATAGAACAGCTGTAAAACTGTAGCTTAAAAAGCCAGGAAGAATCTGAAGTAGATGCTGAACAGAAAAATAATACACCGTATCTGTCTTAGAAGGTAGATTCAGGAATCTCTGGTTAACTGCAATTTAGAAACTATTTGCACTAAATTATGTTCAAAAGAGTAGATGAAATAGCTAAGTAAACTATAGAAGTAATAAAAGAGAAAGTTTGGAAATAAAAGAAAATATTGAAGGCTTCTTAACATAAACAGTGGATTTTGATTTGCTTTTCTTCCCTCTGTCCTATCCTATCTGTTTTTCTTAGCTTAGAAAGATGCAGCTATATAATTTCAGTTCATCACCTTAATTTTCCCCCTAGTTTTTTTTTTTTTTTTTTTTGCGGTAAACGGGCCTCTCACTGTTGTGGCCTCTCCCGTTGCGGAGCATAGGCTCCGGACGCTCAGGCTCAGCGGCCATGGCTCACGGGCCCAGCCGCCCCGCGGCATGTGGGATCTTCCCGGACTGGGGCACGAACCCGTGTCCCCTGCATCGGCAGGCGGACTCCCAACCACTGCGCCACCAGGGAAGCCCTTCCCCCTAGTTTTACAAAAATTTTATTATGGAGAATTTCAACATATACCAAATACAAGTACAGAAAATTGTACTCATTCCTCAGTTTCAGCTATTATCAACTAATGGCCAATCTTGTTTCATTTATACCCTCACCTACTTTTCATATCCTTACCTATTATTTTGATGGAAATACTATATAATCATTTGATACATAAATATTTCAGTATATATTTCCATTGAAGATTTTTTAAAAATATAACTACAGTAACCATAATGGTCAATTTAAAGAGTAACTTATAGTTCCTCAAATAGATAAATAATTTTCTTAAACAGTGTTCTGCTATTTATTATTTATGTTGGTTCTAACTTTTCTTCTAGCTGTTAAAGAAAAATAACATTGAGGGTAAGATCTTTATGCTTATAATTCTTCTCATATTTCAGTTTCGGGAATTTGAAGAATTTCTGGATCAAAAGGCCACATTGTTTAGTGATCACATCAGAGTATGAGAACCAGTTTTATCATGCTCACCAGCAGTAGATGTGATACTTCAATTAACTTTTACTGATTTAGGAGGCAAATATTTGTTTTGATAAGGAGAAAAATGCTGCTGGTGGGACAGAAATATTTTTTAACAATACATATTTACTAGTTACATGTTTACATTTTTTAACATATTTTTTAATCATACATATTACTAGTTAAATTATCCTCTTAAGTGGATTTTCTGTACGTCATTTGCATATTTTTGTGGTTTTAAACATTTTTTGTGGGTCAAGGGGTCTTGCCTTTCTATAAACATTTTTATTAAGAAATGTAATAAACAGAACATACATAAAACCAGTATACATACAGTCTGATGAATAACATTAAAGCCAACACATGTGTAACCAACACCCAGACTGAAAATTAAAACTTTGCAACACCCTCAGAAATTTTCCCTCCCCATGCATTTTGTCTCAGTCAAAAACTTTTCATCTCCTCCTGCAGAGATAACCACTATCCTGCTTTTTATGGATTTAATTTTTTTGCTCTTTGAAAACGATGAATGCATCCCTAAACAATCCAGTAGTTTGGTTTTACTGCTTTTTGAAATTATATAAATGAAATCATTGTATCAGAATCTTAATTCATGTTAATAAGCATATTGTGATAAAAGGGGGAAATCTGGAGTCTTAAGAATGAGAATTTTGCTGGCTTCAAGGCAGCATCATTGACAATCAGTAGTGACCCCTGGCAAATTGGGGGGTGTGGTTCTCAGTGTTCATATGGCTTGGCAGAAGGTGGTCCACAGGAGTAGGGATAATCAGGGCTCTGAAGAAAGATCTACCATGGATGAATAGTGGAGTGGGGTTGGGAATGGTGGCATTTAGCTAGTTATTTGGACTCCGTTTTGGATTCAGCAGTTGCTTTGGCCTCTTGATGGATGTAGTTCATTCTCATGGTAGAACTCATGTTGAGGCCTAACAGCTCCTGGTGGTTAGGGAATAGCATTCACTAGTTTTGAGGATATGCATCTGTAGGACCCTGCACTGGCATTAAAGCCTCTGTTTTTGAGTAGAACGGGAAGTGACTTAATGGCGAGGATGATACTGAAAGGTCTTTGTCCACGTGGTTGCGGGAGGGGTCAGCTCTGCGCCTGTACCATTAATGGAGTCAGCTTGTTGGAGCCCAGCTGGCTGTGAACTCTCTGCCTGTGAATACGGATGGGCCCCAGAAGAGTTCTACCTCACAGCTGTTCTTCATTTCTCCTCTTGCACTGGTAAGAGAATATGCTGACTGGTCTTCCTAATGGGACAGCTTCCAGTCATAGTGCCCTCCTCCCTACCATTTAATCTCTACTGCTACTCAGTATTTCTTTTAAAATTTGAATCTAGTTATGTTATTTCTCTGTTGAAGAACTTGCACTGACTTCCCTACTTATTGCTTAGCCTATAGGATAAAGTCCAGATTCCTTAGCTGGGCAGAAAAGAATCTCTGATCCGGGACCCTGCATACTTCTCTAGCTTCATCTCTTCATACCTTAACCATCCTGAACTGCTTACCCAAGCTTGCTTGACGATATCATCCCTCTGTACTTTTTTTGTGCATGGTGTTCTCTGCCAGATATGTTATATACTCTGTATTAGTTGTCTGTTGTTTGCTCTGGCTCATAGTCTCTTGAGCTTGCAGTCAAGTTGTTGGCTCAGGCTGCCACCATCTGAAAGCTTTTCTGGGGTTGGAGAATTCACTTTCATGGTGGCTTACCACCTATCTGGCAAGTTAGTGGTATTGTGGGCAGGAAGTTCCAGTTTCTTTCTGCATGGACCTCTCTGCAGAGTTTCTTGAGTGTCTTCACATGGCAGCTTGCTTCCTCCAAAGTTGAGTGATCTAGAGAAAGCAAGACAGAACCTCGGGGTCTTTTAAGACTTAACCTCATAAATCACATCTTCATTTTTTTAAGATCCTATTTTGTAGAGAGGGGACTATACAAGAATGTGAATATCAGGAGGTGAGAATCATTGGGGCCATACCTCACACCCCTACCCTCTTAAGTGTGGTGACCTCTTTTAAAGTCACACCACAGTTGTGAAGAAGCATTCCCTAATCCCTCGTGTCCCCTGTTATCTAGTGCTTTGTAAGTCCTAGCTAGTAGTTTACAAGATCTGCTATCCTTTTTGTTTCATGAACAAATAGAAAAGGAAACCAAAGTAAAAATATTTTGTATTAGGTGTATGGTTAATGCAGCCCTTTAAGGTTTGATTAAGAAATGCTAAAATATTCTACCACTGACTTAGGACTGTATAGATGGGAAATATGCATATCTGAATACGTAAAATATTTTTAATAATTAAAAATCATCAATAATATATAGTATATCTGTTTTGATAAAGTATTTTTGAATATAATTGCATGTATGTCTTAGGAAATATAAGTAATATAAATTGTTGAAAGTGAAAAAAAGTTAGTATTGGTCTTTACCTTGGTATAAAAGATTTCAGACAGGACATATACTTGGTGATTTCTAGGCTTTGATAACTAAGTTGATATTTTTGGAAAAAGTTAATCATTTCATTTTTAATCATTTCTTTTTATGGACTAACACTCTTGCTTTTTTGTAAAGCTGAGATATATTCATTAAATTAAATATTGATTGCAAATTAAAGCGAAGAGTTTCCTCAGCGTCTTTGAGATTGTTTTGGTCACTGATAAATGAATACAGAATTCACAGATTTTCAAATTCAGGTTGTGTTCTAGTACTTTGGAACTAACTACCATTTAAGAGAGTACCTTTATATTTTCATGAGAGATTCTCATAGGGCATCTCATTCAGATATAAATAATAAAAGGAATAATTCATAATGAGTCATTTAGGTGCTTCAACCAAATTTCTAACTTTTTCTTGAATGACTCTTGTTTCAGAAATTAAAGATAATACCTTGGAGACTTACATTTTCTATTATAATTGAATAACAATTTTTTGATAAAGCTGTGCTTTGTAATATGTTTTCTCATTACAAAAAATATTTAGCTGAGTTTTTATATTAAAAAAAATTCATGTTCTTAACTCGTCTTTCAAAACCTTTCCTCTGGTCCGTGATGAGCAAGCAGCCCATAGACTTCATGGGACCAGTTCAACCTCACTAACTTAAGGAACAAGAAACTAAAAATAGCAACGTCAGCAAGCACATAACAATCCCACTCGCTTTCAAGTGAGTTAGGACGTTAAGAAAGCTCTCTTGGAAATGAGTAAATTCTGTCTTGCTGTTGATACTAGTTTTGAGAGGCTGCAGACTTGTCACTTATGTGGCATTTGGTCCTTGGAGCAAAAGAGCACAGAGAGACCTAGAAAGGCTTAATGAGTGTTTCCTGTTACCTTCTCCTGTTTTAAAAATAAGAATGTTCCCTCCTCGTTGTATAACAAATTTAGAGTGCACTCTAAACCTTTAGAACCATTTCTAAACCTTTAGAAAAGGTTTTCACATGGTATTTTGTATCCCAGCACCACTAACTTCTCTGGATTACCTATTAGGTTACCTCTAGCCCTGTCTCTCCTCACAGATAGTAACCCCCTTCCTTCTGCTTTCCTGGGCCTTAATAATCCTTTTAATTAGAAGGTCATTTTTCATCCCTGGTCCGTGGTGCAACTCTGATGTCACTTTCCTTTTATACTCAGCTTGCCAAATGCAGCTTTATGTAACCATCATTGTTGTATGCTGTCTGAAATATTAGGCAAACAAAAACCCCTTTGGTGACTGGGAAATAATAACATAATGTTTAAGTGTAGTTGCAGATGTTGCAATTTATGATGATAAAAGTTATTTTTCTTATTTAAACATGGAGATTATACAGCTCTCCTTTTCCCCCTCAATTGACTCTCTCAGAAAAAAGATTGCTTGCCATGGAACTTTACTTGTAAATAGTATTCTTCAGTATGAACTAGGAAATGCATGTACTTGGATCTCATTTTTTTAACCAGCGTTGAAAACATTCGTGACTTCAGGATATTATTTGTAACAAAATTTACTGTTTGGGCTGATTGTTAAAGACCTTATTAAAGTGCTGTTACTGTTTATTGCTGCCAAAACATTGGGTAATTGTTATCTTGTCTTAAACAACCTCTTTAGTTTTAGCTTCAACCAGTATACCTGCCTGTTATGTTGGCTGAAGCTTCTTGTCCATAGCATAATGTGATGCCTTTAATAAAGAATTTTACTATAAGGAACAGCTTCATAAATATTTCAAAACTAGCTTTTTAAGAAGGCACTTCAGTATATTGCTAGTTTTCATGTTCTCATGGTAATAAAAATAAAATATTTATTTTTATAAATATTATATTTTATTATTATATATTATTACATATTATATATTATTTTATTATTTATATTTGATTATAAATAAAAATATTTAAAGGAGTGTTTGTGATTAGTTGGTCATTCTGTATGGCAAAACATTTGAATTATTAAGTTTTTGAATCATCCAGTTTTCAGGTGGTCTCTTTTATTAATACTTCATTGGAAAGTCCTTTTTTCCTTGACAACATTTTGAAAAGCAATTAGATACATAGACTTTACAGGATTTTTGTTTTTAATATATTTTAAGCATTAATTATACTTCATTTTAACATCTTTTGGGAGGTTTGAAGAAATGTATTTTTTTTATCATTCTATCTTTTTATATTGTTGAAAATTCTAGGTCAGCCAGAGTTCATAAATGGCACAGTGAGATGCAGATAAATAATTGGTTTATCATAGAAAACTTTCAATCTCTAATAAATGGCACTGGCCTTTATTCCCCCCTTATGTCAGACCCCTTTCTGCTCTAGGGCTTTTGCATTTGCTTTCCTCTTGAGCTGTTCATTCACAGTCTCCACATAGATACATGGTCTTTCAGGTCTGACTTTTTTGGATAGGATGTGCCCCTACTGTCTAGTCTGAAGTACCTTTCCACTCATCTTCTGTCCCATGCCCTGTTTTATTTTCTTCACCGTGTTTATCATTACCTGAGTTGTCTTGTTCATTTATTTGATTACTTGTCTGCCTCTGCACCTCCATGAAAATAGGACAATAGCTGCCTTGTTTACTGCTGTGTGTGCCTACAGTGATTCTTATGTACCCCATAAATACCTGTTATTTAAAAAAGGAAAATCAAATAATTTGCATGTATGTGGGCTCTATGTAATAACTGTATTCACACAAAAATTAGAAATACTTGATCAACGATATTTGCAAACCAAACCTAGTAGTGGCTCTCTTTTGCCCAATTATTTAAAATCATTTATTGAAGTTCAAATGAATACATTCAACACATTTTCAGAGTTAAAATTGTAGTAGTTTTGACTTATTTGTAGTGAGGTGGATGGACCTAGAGACTGTCATACAGAGTGAAGTAAGTCAGAAAGAGAAAAACAAATACCGTATGCTAACACATATATATGGAATCGAAAAAAAAAAAGGTTCTCAAGAACCTAGGGGCAGGACAGGAATAAAGACACAAACATAGAGAATGGACTTGAGGACATGGGGAGGGGGAAGGGTAAGCTGAGATGAAGTGAGAGAGTGGCTTGGACATATGTACACTACCAAATGTAAAATAGATAGCTAGTGGGAAGCAGCTGTGTAGTACAGGGAGATCAGCTCGGTGCTTTGTGACCACCTAGAGGGGTGGGATAGGGAGAGTAGGAGGGAGACACAAGAGGGAGGAGAGATGGGGATGTATGTATATGTATAGCTGATTCACTTTGCTATACAGCAGAAACTAACACACCATTGTAAAGCAATTATACTCCAATAAAGAGGTTTAAAAACCAGTTTTAGAGAGGGCAGACAGCAGAAGCAAGAAGAACTACAATCCTGCAGCCTGTGGAATTAAAACCACATTCACAGAAAGACAGCCCTCTGCCTTTTGATCTCGTCTATGTACCAGATGAAGGAACAAGATAAAACCCCAGAAAAACAACTAAATGAAGTAGAGTTAGGCAGCCTTCCAGAAAAGGAATTCAGAATGATGATAGTGAAGGTGATCCAGGACCTCAGAAAAAGAATGGAGGCAAAGATTGAGAAGATGTAAGAAATGTTTAACAAAGACCTAGAAGAATTAAAAAACAAACAAACAGGTGAGCAATACAGTAACTGAAGTGAAAAATACACTAGAAGGAATCAATAGCAGAATAACTGAGGCAGAATGGATAGGTGACCTGGAAGACAGAATCGTGGAATTTATGGCTGCAGAACAGAATTTAAAAAAAAAGAAAGAAAAGAAATGAAGGCAGCCTAAGAGACCTCTGGGACAATATTAAACGCAACAACATTCGCATTATAGGGGTCCCAGGAGAAGAGAGAGAGAAAGGACCCGAGAAAATATTTGAAGAGATTGTAGTCGAAAACTTCCCTAACATGGGAAAGGAAATAGCCACCCAAGTCCAGGAACCGCAGAGAGTCCCATACAGGATAAACCCAAGGAGAAACACACCAAGACACATAGTAATCAAATTGGCAAAATTTAAAGACAAAGAAAAATTATTCAAAGCAGCAAGGGAAAAACGACATATAACATACAAGGGAACTCCCATAAGGTTAACAGCTGATTTCTCAGCAGAAACTCTACAAGCCAGAAGGGAGTGGCATGACATATTTAAAGTGATGTAAGGGAAGAACCTACAACCAAGATTACACTAGCGGGCAAGGATCTCATTCAGATTTGATGGAGAAATCAGAAGCTTTACAGACAAGCAAAAGCTATGGAGAAATCAAAGGCTTTACAGACAAGCAAAAGCTAAGAGAATTCAGCACCACCAAACCAGCTCTACAACAAATGCTAAAGGAACTTCTCTAAGTGGGAAACACAAGAGAAGAAAACAACCTACAAAAACAAACCCAAAACAAGAAAATGGTATTAGGAACATACATATCTATAATTACCTTAAACGTGAATGGATTAAATGCTCCAACCAAAAGACACAGGCTCGCTGAATGGATACAAGAACAAGACCCATATATATGCTGTCTACAAAAGACCCATTTAAGACCTAGGGACACATACAGACCGAAAGTGAGGGGATGGAAAAAGATACTCCATGAAAATGGAAATCAAAAGAAAGCTGGAGTAGCAATACTCATATCAGATAAAATGGACTTTAAAGTACAGAAGGTTACAAGAGACAAGGAAGGATACTGCAGAATGATCAAGGGGTCAATCCAAGAAGAAGATATAACAATTATATATGCACCCAACATAGGAGCACCTCAATACATAAGGCAACTGCTAACAGCTCTAAAAGAGGAAATCGACAGTAACACAATAATAGTGGGGGACTTTAACACCTCACTTACACCAATGGACAGATCATCCAAACAGAAGATTAATAAGGAAACACAAGCCTTAAATGACACAATAGACTAGATAGATTTAATTGATATTTATAGAACATTCCATCCCAAAACAGCATGCTGATTACGGTTTCTTCTCAGGTGCACACAGAAAGTTCTCCAGGATAGATCACATCTTGGGTCACAAATCAAGCCTCAGTAAATTTAAGAAAATTGAAATCATATCAAGCATCTTTTCTGACCACAACGCTATGAGATTAGAAATCAGTTACAGGGAAAAAAACGTAAAAAACACAAACACATGGAGGCTAAACCATACGTTACTAAATAACCAAGAGATCACTGAAGAATTCAAAGAAATCAAATCAAAAAATACCTAGAGACAAATGACAATGAAAACACGACGATCCAAAACCTATGGGATGCGGCAAAAGCAGTTCTAAGAGGGAAGTTTATAGCAATACAATCCTACCTCAAGAAACAACAAACATCTCAAACAATCTAACCTTACACTTAAAGGAACTAGAGAAAGAAGAACAAACAAAACCCAAAGTTAGTAGAAGGAAAGAAATCATAAAGATCAGAGCAGAAATAGAAACAAAACTGTAGCAAAAATCAATAAAGCAAAAAGCTGGTTCTTTGAGAAGATAAAATTGATAAACCATTAGCCAGGCTCATCAAGAAGAAGAGGGAGTAGACTCAAATCAATAAAATTAGAAATGAAAAAGGAGAGGTTACAACAGACACCGCAGAAATACAAAGCATCCTAAGAGACTACTACAAGCAACTCTGCTAATAAAATGGACAAGCTGGAAGAAATGGACAAATTCTTAGAAAGGTATAACCTTCCAAGACTGAAACAGGAAGAAATAGAAAATATGAACAGACCATCGCAAGCAATGAAATTGAAACTGTGATTAAAAATCTCCCAACAAACAGAAGTCCAGGACAAGATGGCTTCACAGGTGAATTCTATCAAACATTTTGAGAAGAGCTAACACCCATCCTTCTCAAACTCTTCCAAAAAACTGCAGAGGAAGGAACACTCCCAAACTCATTCTATGAAGCCACCATCACCCTGATACCAAAACCAGACAAAGATACTACAAAAAAAGAAAATTATAGACCAATATCACTGATGAATATAGATGCAAACATCCTCAAGAAAATACTAGCAAACAGAATCCAACAACACATTAAAAGGATAATACACCATGATCAAGTGGGATTTATCCCAGGCATTCAAGGATTCTTCAATATATGCAAATCAGTGTGATAACACCATATTAACAAATTGAAGAATAAAAACCATATGATCATCTCAGTAGATGCAGAAAAAGCTTTTGACAAAATTCATCACCTATTTATGATAAAAACTCTCCAGAAGGTGGGCATAGAGGGAACCTACCTACCTCAACAAAATTAAGGCCATATACGACAAACCCACAACAAACATTCTCAGTGGTGAAAAAGTGAATGCATTTCCTCTAAGATCAGGAACAAAACAAGGATGTCCACTCTCACCACTGTTACTCAACATAATTTTGGAAGTCCTAGCCACCGCAATCAGAGAAGAAAGAGAAGTAAAAGGAATACAGATTGGAAAAGAAGTAAAACTATCACTGTTTGCAGATGACATGATACTATACATAGAGAATCCTAAAGATGCTACCAGAAAACTACTAGAGCTAATCAATGAATTTGGTAAAGTTGCAGGATACAAAATTAATGTACAGAAATCTCTTGCATTCCTATACACTGATGATGACAAATCTGAAAGAGAAATTAAGGAAACACTCCCATTTACCACTGCAACAAAAAGAATAAATTACCTAGGAATAAACCTACCTAGAGAGACAAAAGACCTGTATACAGAAAACTATAAAACACTGATGAAAGAAATTAAAGATGATACCAACAGATGGAGAGATACATCATGTTGTTGGATTGGAAGAATCAATATTGTGAAAATGACTCTACTACCCAAAGCAATCTACAGATTCAGTGCAATCCCTATCAAATTACCAATGTCATTTTTTGCAGAACTAGAACAAAAAGTCTTAAAATTTGTATGGAATCACAAAAGACCCCGAATAGCCAAAGGACTCTTGAGGGAAAAAAGAGCTGGAGGAATCAGACTCCCTGACTTTGGACTATACGACAAAGGTACAGTAATCAAGACATTATGGTACTGGCACAAAAACAGAAACATAGATCAATGGAACAAGATAGAAAGCCCAGAGATAAACCCATGCACCTATGCTCAACTAATCTATGACAAAGGAGGCAAGGATATACAATGGAGAAAAGACAGTCTCTTCAATAAGTGGTGCTGGGAAAACTGGACAGCTACATGTAAAAGAATGAAATTAGAACACTCCCTGACACCATACACAAAAATAAACTCAAAATGGATTAGAGACCTAAATGTAAGACCAGACACTATAAATCTCTTAGAGGAAAACATAGGAAGAACACTCTTTGACGTAAATCACAGCAAGATCTTTTTTGGTCCACCTCCTACAGTAATGGAAATAAAAACAAAAATAAACAATTGGGACCTAACTTAACTGTAACTTAAAACTGTTTGCACAGCTAAGGAAACTACAAAGAAGACCAAAAGACAATCCTCAGAATGGGAGAAAATATTTGCAAATGAATCAACGGACAAAGGATTAATCTCCAAAATATATAAACAGCTCATGCAGCTCAATATTAAAAAAAACAACCCAATCCAAAAATGGGCAGAAAACCTAAATAGACATTTCTCCAAAGAAGACATACAGATGGCCAAGAAGCACATGAAAAGCTGCTCAACATCACTAATTATTAGAGAAATGCGAATCAAAACTACAATGAAGTATCACCTCACACCAGTTAGAATGGGCATCATCAGAAAATCTACAAACAATAAATGCTGGAGGGGATGTGGAGAAAAGGGAACCCTCTTGCACTGTTGGTGGGAATGTAAATTGATACAGCCACTATGGAGAACAGTATGAAGGTTCCTTAAAAAACTAAAAATAGAACTACCATATGACCTAGCAATCCCACTACTGGGCATATACCCAGAGAAAACCATAATTCAAAAAGACACATGCACCGCAGTGTTCACTGCAGCACTATCTACAATAGCCAGGACACGGAAGCAACCTAAATGCCCATTGACAGATGAATGGATAAAGAAGATGTGGTATATATATATATATATACAGTGGAATATTGCTCAGCCATAAAAAGGAACAAATTGGGTCATTAGTAGAAACGTGGTTGGATCTAGAGACTCTCATACAGAGTGAAGTAAGTCAGAAAGAGAAAAACAAATATTGTATATTAACGCATATATGTGGAACCTAGAAAAATGGTACAGATGAACCAGTTAGCAGGGCAGAAATTGAGACGCAGATGTAGAGAACAGACGTATGGACACCAAGGGGGGAAAGCGGTTGGGGGGAGAGCAGTGTGATGAATTGGGAGATTGGGATTGACATGTCGACGACACTGATGTATATAAAATGGATGACTAATAACCTGCTATGTAAAAAAGTAATTTAAAAAAATTATAGTAGTTAACATGAATGGACTTCACTAAAAATACAGATGGGACAAATGACCTTTCATCCAAGAGACAACTGAAAAATCCTGCTCATAGAAACTGTGTAGTTGGAGTGTAATTAACCTTGACTCTTGTCTGTGATGTCTGACTTGGTTATGCCCTCTCTTTCATTTAGGGATCTATAAATATATACCATAGATTGATGTTATTCAAGAACACTTCTCTGAAATACGTATTAGAATCAGTGTGCTTTAAAAAAAATTAAAGTTCAGACTACATAGAAAATATTATGTGCAGTTAGATGAAACATCATGGTAAAAAAATTTATGTTTCTAATTATTTCCGGTCTTTAAATTCCCTGTTGATTGGGTACTTTCAGGTAAGAACCAAATTCCAGATTTTAAAAATGACTTTTTTTAAGTTTCAAGAATGTTAGATAGTAAGCTGAAAAGTAGAAGTCATGGCAGTGCGTACTTTATAATGCATTATAAATTCTTTTGGGTGCTCTCCCTTTCCTTCACCCTTTAAGAAAAGCTTTGTCATATGGAGTGAAAGTGAAAGCCTTAAATCTTTCTCACATGATTGGCTGTTCTCTCCCATTTATCTCCTATAGCTCCTGAGTATTGGTGTTCCATTGCTTACTTTGAAATGGATGTTCAAGTAGGAGAGACGTTTAAGGTTCCTTCAAGCTGTCCTGTTGTTACTGTTGATGGTTATGTAGACCCTTCTGGAGGAGATCGCTTTTGCTTGGGTCAACTCTCCAATGTCCACAGGACAGAAGCCATTGAGAGAGCAAGGTATTGATTGTATAGATAGATAGTTAATTTTAAAAATTGAACATAGTACGTTGTCTTTTATTCAGAGATATCTTTCAATGTAAATTATGTTTTCAAATATAGATAAAAGAATAAAGATCGTCTTGAAAATTCAGAATTTGTAAGCATTTCATTTGAATTGTAGATGTTTGTTATTTAAAAGATGATAAAATACAGTCTTTTTTTAAAAGTTAGTGAGGTTTCTGTGTTTTGAATCGTAACTAGACCTTTTGGAACCCGGTTTGAAAACTAGTTTTTATTTCCTCTGATTGTATGATATTTCTCCAAATTTATTGAGAGGAAATAACATAAAATGAAGACATGTTTCCACAGGTGTTATTTATAATGGAAGACTGATAATAAAAGGTAAATGGTTAAGTAAATTTTAATACACTTTCATTTTTATGCAGTCATTAAAATATAAAAAGTTTACATAATCAAATGTAAATACTTAAGATGAAATATTACAGGAAAGCATACACAATTTTAGGTACTGTGTGATCTCAACTCTTTAAGGAGATGTGTGTGTGCATAAGCACATAATCTTGGCTCTATCCCTAGCTGTGTGATTTTGGCAAATTATCTACTCTCTAAGCCAGTGCTGTCTAATAGAATTTTCTGTGATGAAGGAAATGGTTTATATCTGTGCTGTCCGGTATAGTAACTTCTAGCCACATGTAGCTGTTGAGCAGTTAAAATTTGGCTCATGTGATTAACTGAATTTTTAAATTAATTTAAATTGAATTGTGAAGGTTAAGTGAGAATTTATATTGAATGTTCCTGATACATAATAAGCATTATGTGAATGTTCATCATTATTACATATGAATAGGATACTAAAAAAAATAAACATACAGAAATGTTAACAGTGGCTATCTTTTGGTTATGGTGTTATATAATGTCCTTTATTCTTTAAAATTTTTCAATATTGGGTATGCTATATAATCTGAACTAAAATTTATTTTTAAATACTTATCAAAATGAAATGTGATTCACTTTTTCTTCCTAAGGTTGCACATAGGCAAAGGTGTGCAGTTGGAATGTAAAGGTGAAGGTGATGTTTGGGTCAGGTGCCTTAGTGACCATGCAGTCTTTGTACAGAGCTACTACTTAGACAGAGAAGCTGGGCGTGCACCTGGAGACGCTGTTCATAAGATCTACCCAAGTGCATATATAAAGGTTAGTTGCAATTTTACTCAAATATTTTAGACTTGGAAAGCTCTGTTTGTTGTTTAAAGAATTGAGATGGAGGTGGGAGGAGTGTAAAAATGTCTCTTTATGTATTAAATAATCAAATTATGTTTGTATATAAAACACATTTCCTGGGCACTTTTATTGATATGATTGGTTATTTAGTTTTGTGGATGCATTCATGCCCTATTGTTTTATTAGCAAATTTGTTAAATGTTTTAGGGTAATACACAGGCTCTTGAAAATACTGAGTGAAACCTCCAAATTTCCTTTGATATAAAATATGTAAAACTCAGACTCTGAAATTGCATCTTAGCCAACCTTTAGGATTTTATGGAAGGGAATTCTAAAAGTATAGCTTTTCACATTAAGAACTGAGAAATGAAAAATTCTTCAGTACCACTTTTTTTAAGGTTATTTTGTGCATTAAATAGTTTTATTTACTATATTATATATATACTATAAACTCCAAATTTCCTTTGATATAAAATATGTAAAACTCAGACTCTGAAATTGCATCTTAGCCAACCTTTAGGATTTTATGGAAGGGAATTCTAAAAGTATAGCTTTTCACATTAAGAACTGAGAAATGAAAAATTCTTCAGTACCACTTTTTTTAAGGTTATTTTGTGCATTAAATAGTTTTATTTACTATATTATATATATACTATAATTTTGCAAATTAAGCCTGAGGTATTTTTCATTAATTATTACATATTCAACCTATTTTAATTTTAATTTATAACATACACTGTTTTTGAAAGTGGAAGATGGTAATTAGATACCCTAAATATATTTCTAATTTCAGATTTTTCACCGTCATCCTCAGCATGTTTAAGATTAGCTATTGTAAGTTAGTGGAATTAACTCTGCCTCATCACTTAGTCCTGGGAAATTGCTTAGCACACAAATAGAATTATCTTTATTTGTGTTTTCTAATTTTTCCACAAGGAATTTTGCTTATTTGTGCTTTGTTATTATTTTTAAGTGGTGCTGTGTTTCCTCGTATGCTTTGTAGTCTGTTTAATATTTGTTGGCAAGTTTTTCTCAAGAGATTTTTTTATTTTTTCCTTCCTGTCATTGCTTCTCCCTGTAGGGCAGTTTTGCCTTAGTCTGGCACCCTGGGATCCACATCTCAGGACCAATTCTTACATTTAGAAGGTAGAGGAATTTCTGTCCCTTGAGGAAATTGAGTTCCAATCCCCAGGTATGCTCAGGGCCTAATTTCCTGTTGCATAGATTTCTCTGATGCTTACCTATGCCATGGACAAGAATTTTATTCCTAGTTGCATTTCTGAATTAACTGTCAAACTGTTTTACCAGCACTTGATTTATGGGCAGGTGCCCAGTTGTAGCCCTCGGAGAGCCTGTTTTCTCATTCCATATCACTCTGAGAAGTCAAATTCCTGTCCTCTACACCTGTTTGGTGCTGATACCCCAGGTACCTTCTGTCTTTCGTCCTTGCTCTCCACTGTGGATTTTGTTTATCCATCATAAGTTAATGGACATGAGTTGTGTCTACTTTTTGGCTATTATGAATAATGCTGCTATGAATAATTTTAAATACTTATCAAAATGAAATGTGATTCACTTTTTCTTCCTAAGGTTGCACATAGGCAAAGGTGTGCAGTTGGAATGTAAAGGTGAAGGTGATGTTTGGGTCAGGTGCCTTAGTGACCATGCAGTCTTTGTACAGAGCTACTACTTAGACAGAGAAGCTGGGCGTGCACCTGGAGACGCTGTTCATAAGATCTACCCAAGTGCATATATAAAGGTTAGTTGCAATTTTACTCAAATATTTTAGACTTGGAAAGCTCTGTTTGTTGTTTAAAGAATTGAGATGGAGGTGGGAGGAGTGTAAAAATGTCTCTTTATGTATTAAATAATCAAATTATGTTTGTATATAAAACACATTTCCTGGGCACTTTTATTGATATGATTGGTTATTTAGTTTTGTGGATGCATTCATGCCCTATTGTTTTATTAGCAAATTTGTTAAATGTTTTAGGGTAATACACAGGCTCTTGAAAATACTGAGTGAAACCTCCAAATTTCCTTTGATATAAAATATGTAAAACTCAGACTCTGAAATTGCATCTTAGCCAACCTTTAGGATTTTATGGAAGGGAATTCTAAAAGTATAGCTTTTCACATTAAGAACTGAGAAATGAAAAATTCTTCAGTACCACTTTTTTTAAGGATATTTTGTTTATTAAATAGTTTTATTTACTATATTATATATATACTATAATTTTGCAAATTAAGCCTGAGGTATTTTTCATTAATTATTACATATTCAACCTATTTTAATTTTAATTTATAACATACACTGTTTTTGAAAGTGGAAGATGGTAATTAGATACCCTAAATATATTTCTAATTTCAGATTTTTCACCGTCATCCTCAGCATGTTTAAGATTAGCTATTGTAAGTTAGTGGAATTAACTCTGCCTCATCACTTAGTCCTGGGAAATTGCTTAGCACACAAATAGAATTATCTTTATTTGTGTTTTCTAATTTTTCCACAAGGAATTTTGCTTATTTGTGCTTTGTTATTATTTTTAAGTGGTGCTGTGTTTCCTCGTATGCTTTGTAGTCTGTTTAATATTTGTTGGCAAGTTTTTCTCAAGAGATTTTTTTATTTTTTCCTTCCTGTCATTGCTTCTCCCTGTAGGGCAGTTTTGCCTTAGTCTGGCACCCTGGGATCCACATCTCAGGACCAATTCTTACATTTAGAAGGTAGAGGAATTTCTGTCCCTTGAGGAAATTGAGTTCCAATCCCCAGGTATGCTCAGGGCCTAATTTCCTGTTGCATAGATTTCTCTGATGCTTACCTATGCCATGGACAAGAATTTTATTCCTAGTTGCATTTCTGAATTAACTGTCAAACTGTTTTACCAGCACTTGATTTATGGGCAGGTGCCCAGTTGTAGCCCTCGGAGAGCCTGTTTTCTCATTCCATATCACTCTGAGAAGTCAAATTCCTGTCCTCTACACCTGTTTGGTGCTGATACCCCAGGTACCTTCTGTCTTTCGTCCTTGCTCTCCACTGTGGATTTTGTTTATCCATCATAAGTTAATGGACATGAGTTGTGTCTACTTTTTGGCTATTATGAATAATGCTGCTATGAATAGTCATGCATAAGTTTTTAGGTAGATGTTTTTTTTCATTTTCTTGGATATATGCCTAGGAGTGGAGTTGCTGGATCATAAGATAACTCTATGTCTGACTTTTTGAGGGACTGCCAGACTGTTCTCCAGAATGGTAGTGCTGTTTTACATTTCCACCAGCAATGTATATGGAGGGTTTCTGTTTCTCTATATTCTCACCAACACTTGTTATTATCTGCCTTTTTTATTTTAGCCATCCTAGTGGATATGAAGTGGTATCTGCCTCATTGTGGTTTTGATTTGCATTTCCTTAATGGCTAATAATGTTGAACTTCTTTTTGTGTATTTATTGGCCATTTGTGTTTCTTCTTTGGAGAAATGTCTGTTCAGATCTTTTCCCATTTTTTAATTGGATTTTTTAGTCTTTTTATTATTGTTATAAGCATTCTTTATATATTCTGGGTATCAGTCCTTTATCAAATACATGATTTGCAAATATTTTCTTCCATTCTTTGGCTCGTCTTTCACTTTTTACATGATAATGATTTGCAGCACAAAAGTTTTAAAATTTAGTATAGTCTATCTATTCTTTGGTTGCTTGTGCTTTTGGTGTCATATCTAAGAAACCATTGCCTAAGGCAAGGTCATGAAGATTTATGCCTATGTTTTCTTCTAAGTGTTTTATACTTTTAGGTCTTATATTTAGGTCTATGATCCATTTTGAGTGAATTTTTGTGTATGGTGTAGGGAAAGGATCCCACTTTGTTCTTTTGTATGAGAACCAGTTGTTCCAGCAACCATTTGTTCAAAAGACTGTTCTTTCCCTTATTGAATTATCTTGACACCCTGTTGAAAACTCAATTGACCTTAAGTGATAAAGGTTTTTTTTCTGGGACATCAATTCTATTTCGTTGCTGTATATATCTATCCTTGTGACAGTACTACCCTTTCTTGATTGCTATAGCTTTGTAGGAAGTTTTGAAATTGGGGAGTGTGAGCTTTCCAACTTTGTAATTTTTCAGGATTATTTTGGCTATTGCCAGCCCCTTGGATTTCCACATGAATTTTATGATTGACTTGGAAGATATCTATTTTTAATAGTTTTTCTAGCCTTTGTATATGTTTGGAGCAGAGAGCAGAGGTGATTATGCATAGCTATGCATCCATCTTGACTACAAGTCTCTGGATTACTTGTGCAATTAGAAGTGAATGGACAGAGGACTACAGTGTTGAATATATACTTTGTGCCAGACAGTAGTTATGAACTTAACGGATATGAGGTAGTATTTAAAACATTTAAGCTTAAAAAATGTGGAATCTTGTATAATTAATTTCTAGGATTGTCAAATAATGTAGTATCTCTATTTTGGTACAAATGGTCCTTGAAAAGCCACCCAGGTATGAGACGTGTCATCACTTGATAAACCACTGTCATGGATAGATTTTTATAGCAATCTCAGACTTTTGCCTTGAACAATAAATAACTCTCTTGTGGTACATTTTAGTGGAGTAAAAAGAATCCCATTTTTGTTATATTAACTAAGATTTAAAAATAGTTATTTCTGTTTACTAAGTATATTGTTCTTCAGAAGAGTCTTCTTATTAGCCATAAAGAGATGCCAAGTTTATCCTAAATCTAACCATTGGCCTTTTCTTCATTTACTAATTTTTTTGGCCGCAGTAACTAAAGTTTAGGTTGTCAGGTAGATTATCACCAGAAATCGTGTTACTGGGGTGAACTGCATACAGATACATGAACCCTTGGAAGGAGTGCCCTTACATTGGGGAGTCCACATGGGGGAATCCATCCCTACCCCCAATACACATACATACACACAAACACATTTTTTTCTTTTTAGTTAAAATGAGGAAAACATAGGTTTGAAGAACCATTCTTTCATTTTATAAACCAAGAAGCTAGGACTAAATTGTATTTTTTTTTCTCCTAAGATGTTGATTTTTTTTTTCCTGCTTCTCTCATGATATAGCAGTCACCTTATATTTATGAAAATCTGATGTAACAAAATGGCATTTTACAAGCTTTAAATGGAGCAAATGTTTGAATTCTGTTTGAGTGGCATTGCTCTTTTGCTTTCAAAAGTAAGATCTGTTTTGTTTGTGTTGCTTAAGCAGTAGACACTCAGGTTTTTTAAGAGCTTTTTTGAGATACTGAGATAATTCACATACCATATAATTCACCCATTAAAAGAGTACAATTGAGTGATTTTTAGTATATTCACAGAGTTGTGCAACCATCACCACAATCAATTTTAGAACATTTTCTTCACCCCAGAAAGAAACCTTGTACTCTTTAGCTGTTACCTCCCAACAACCTATTTCCGCCAGCTCTAGACAACCACTAATCTACTTTTTCTCTCTATAGATTTGCCTACTCTGAACAATTTTTATAAATGGAATCATATAATGTGGTCTTTTGTGACTTCTTTCACTAAGCATAATGTTTTCAAGCTTCATCCATGTAGCATATATCTGTACTTCATTCCTTTTAGGGCTGAATAATATTTCATATACCACATTTTGTTTATCCATTCATCAGTTGATGGACATATGAGTTTCTACTTTTTGGCTATATTATGAATAATACCACTATGAACATTCACGTACAGATTTTTGTGCGAACATACGTCTTCATTTCTCTTGCATATACCAAGGAGTGGAATTGCTGGATCATAAAATAACTCTGTGTAACTTTTTAAGGGACTGCCAAACTGTTTTCCAAAGTGGCTGTAGCATTTTATATTTACAGCAGCAGTATATGAAGTTTCTGATTTCTCTACAGTCTCATGAATACTTGTTGTTATCTGTGTTTTTGATTTTAGTCATCCTAGAGGGTGTGAAGTGGTATCTCACTGTGGTGGTTTTTGATATGCATTTCTCCTGTGATGATGAGTCAGTTTGTTTTTGAACACATATATGTTAGGGGCAGGGGGCAGGCTGTGTTTCTAAACCACATCTGGACTAGGTTGAAGGTTATTATGATCCCACTTAAGTTTATTCCCACTTACTATATATCATGATTCTTACCTCCAGGTCAGATTACTTAGCAAGTCCTTAAAGCAGTCTTATATTCAGATGCCCAGTATACCACCAACACAATTATCTGTTTCTCTTTCTGGATTACTATTTCTTGGTGTTGATTTAAACAGAGTACTGTAACTGAGCCTTATAAGGAAGAATGCCAAAATTTGACTCCTGGTTGAAAGAGAATATCCTGAAGATGTTGACAGTGATCTTTATAAGACACTCACCTTTGTTAAATAATAAGTTTGTAATAAACTTATATGAGAGTAACCACAGGAAATGTGTTTAAATAAATGAAATCAGAGGTAAATTGTTGATTAGCCCAGGGGTGGTGATGAAATATGTTTTGGATCTGAGCCAAAAAGAATATTTAAAACCTTTGGTTACTTTGAATTGTTTTTATCAACAACTCAGTCAAATTTTGAAAGGAAGATGGTTGCATTTCAATGAAAGCCTTAATTTTGCTATCCAGTATAACAGATGAGACCTGTTATGGTATAGACAGAGTATACAGTGGGGAAGCAGCCTGAGTTTTAGTTAGCAGTATAGCCAATAATATGTCTTTTGGTGTGGGTGCTGTAATTACATAAATAACCCACGTGGAAAGAAGGTTTGCTGAGGTGCTTAATGAATCATTTTTACTACATCTGCAGATAAAAGTTTTAAAATTTCATCTCTGTGGTTAATATGTGCTCCTGGTGTTAGCATAGATTTAGATTAAGACAATCGAAATTATGATTGTTTATAACATATTGTAAAGAACCTATGTGTGAATATCTCTTGGTTATTTTTAATAACTCATGGTGGAGGTGGGGATATGTTGAGAACATATTGAACCCTGGGAATTTATAAGTAAGCTGTATTCCCTCCTCCTGGGCCATACTAGGATAATGATGGTTAAAAAAAAATTTTTTTAAGTGGTTGTAAAGACCTAAATGTAAAACATAAACCTCTTAGAGGATAACATAGGAGATGACCTTGGGTATGGCAGTGACTTTTTAGATACATCAAAGGCAGGATCCATGAAAGAAACAGTTGATAGGCTGGACTTCATTAAAATTAAAAATGTCTGCTCTACAAAGGACAGTGTCAAGAGAATGAGATGATTAGCCACAGACTGGGAGAATATATTTACGAAAGACACATCTGTTAAAGGACTGTTATCGAAAATATAGAAAACACTTAAAACTTAACAGTAAGAAAACACCCTGATTAAAAAATGGGCAAAAGACCTGAATAGATGCTTCAGTGAAGAGGATACATTGATAGCAAGTAAGCATATGAATAGATGTTCAAGTTCATATGTCATTAGGGAATTGTGAATTAAAACAACAGTGAGATACCACTACATACTGGTAGAATGGCTAAGATCCAAAACACTGACAAAACCAAATGCTGGCCAGGATGTGGAGCAACAGGAACTCTCATTCATTACTGGTGGAAATGCAAAATGGTACAGCTACTTTGGAAGACAGTTTGGTAGTTTCTTACATAGCTAAATGTATTCTAACCATATGATCCATCAGTCACACTCCTTAATATCTACCCAAATGATTTGAAAACGTATGTCCACACGAAAACCTACACACGGATGTTTACAGCAGCTTTATTCACAGCTGCCAAAAACTTAGAAACAACCAACATGTCCTTCAGTAGGTGAATGGGTAAATAAACTGTGGTACATCCACAGAGTGGAATGTTATTCAGCACTAAAAAGAAATGAGCTATTAAGTCATGAAGAGACATGGAGGAACCTAAAATGCACATTACTAAGTGAAAGAAGCCAATCTGAAAAGGCTACATGCATGTTGTATGACTCCAACTCTGTGACATTCTGGAAAAGGTAAAACTATGGAGACGGTAAGAAGATGAGTGGTTTCCAGGGATAGAGAGGAGGGAAGAACTCATAGGCAGTGCGCATAGGATTTTTAGGGTAGTGAAAGTACTCTGTATGGCACTACAACGTTGGATATGTGTCGTTATACATTTGTCTAAACCCATAGAATTATAAAACCAAGAGTGAACCCTAATGTAGCCTGTGATTTGGGGTGATAACAGTGTGTCAGGGTAGGTTCATCGATGTAGCAGGGGCACCACTGTGGTGCGGGGCGTTGACGGTGAGGGAGGCTGTGATTGAGTAGGGAGGCAGAGCTCACTTTACTTTTTACCCAGTTTTATCGTGAGCCTAAAACTGCTCTAAAAAATAAGGTTTGTTAGTTTCTTTCTTTAAAAAAAAGTGGTTGTAGAGCTATTTGGCATTTCAAATATTTGAGTCCCACTTTGTACTGTGCTAGGTGATGCCTTCTAAGAGGTCAGAGAGCCCAGTGGAAAATTTCAGAATCTAATGGACTCTTGGGAATCTTGAAAAAACAGTGGGTTTTGTTCTGGGCGTTGCGGGATTTCTGATTTCCAGACCTGACTTTGTCATACTTTCTGTCCTGAAGCCTTTTAGGACTGATAGTTTGGTCAGGTAATAAATACATCTATTTGTGACAAATTTCTATCTCTTCAGAGAATGGGATAGTCTAAGTTTTGTCCGTCATTGATGCTGGAAGATTGGCATTGAGTAGAGAAATAAGTGAATAGGAATGTGGTTTGCTGTTTGGAGAGGGTTCTCTTGTTTATTGTTGTTGTATGCTCTTATGTTTCATGTAAATACCATGGCTAAAGACAGTCAGAATTTTTCAGGCATCTGAAAACTAATGGTTTGGGTTCCAAACCTGTTGTTTATCTGATAAAGTACTATGTTATGCATTCTTTGATTTTTTTTTTTTATTGTCAAGGATAATTATGCTTGCTTACATTTGGGTTTTGTGCATACTAGAAGGATTTTTTTAATGTAATTTACTCTTGACAAAGGAATATAGTCACATGGTTCAGAAATTAAAATGATATAAAAAAAGTGCATTGAGCAGTCTTGCTTCTACTCTGTCCTTGTTTTCCTTTCTTGCGACTTCTAAGATGATCACTCTGCTTGTGTAATCTTCCAGTGCTTTAAAAAATGCCAGCCCTTGGCATGGCTGATAAAGAACATTGAAATTACTTATGAACTCCTTAACTTATCCTGAAAGGTCAATGGCTACATGGGAGACCAAAACTAAAATAAAATATAATAAGTAACATTTATTGACAGCTTACTGTATACTATGCCAAGTTTATAACAACCTTATAAAAAAGCATGTACACTTAGCATTCCCATTTTATAGATAAGAAAATTGAGGCCTCAAGAGAGGTTAAGAAATTTAACCCATGTAGGTAGCAGGTATCAGTGATAGGATTCAAAGCTAAGCATTTTTTTTTTATCACGAGCATACAGAAAGTAATGAGAAACTAGTTAATGAAATCCCATGTGTCTATCACTGAGATTCAGTAGTTGTTAAGATTTTACATTTACTTGATCTATTCTTTCTCCTCTGTTTCTAAAGTATTTTAAAACAAGTCCTAAATATCATGTTATTTTGCTCCTATGGATTAAAGTGTGCATCTCTGAGAAATGTAGTTGTTTTCTTATATAGTGACAGTGCCTTTTATTCACTCCTCCAAATAGAATGATAAAGAAAAGAAGTTGGCCGTGTGATCTAGGCCATGGATTCAGCCTAAAGAAAACTCTCAGCAATTTGGTTATGAAAGGGAGGGATGATTTCTTAACTGTTCATTTTACACAGTGGTGTGCTTTTTCACAAGGACAATAATGGCTGCCCCACACTGAACTCTAGATAAAGGATACAAGAGAGCTGTGGCAGCCAAAGCTGTCCTCATAGTGAAATGTGCCTCTTGGTGAGCTTCAAGCCACCTTTCCTAAGAACTACATATACATAAAAAATTAAAATTTTGAATTCTTTAATTCTGAGAGCTAAATTAAGCTATGAGTTTTAAATAAATTGTGCATTGGTTTTTGATGTATGGAATATTTTCTGCTGGACTCATGGCATGAGACTTATACTTTTCTTTAAGGTCTTTGATTTGCGTCAGTGTCATCGTCAGATGCAACAACAGGCAGCTACTGCACAAGCTGCAGCAGCTGCCCAGGCAGCAGCCGTGGCAGGAAACATCCCTGGCCCCGGATCAGTAGGTGGAATAGCCCCAGCTATCAGTAAGTATACTTTTGATTTTTTTTTTTTAAAGTGCAATAGTTGGCGTTTTATCTTGATTGACTCAGTTGATTAGTTAATTTCAGCAATAATAGAAATTAAAGTTCTTTTTACTGGGATAACATTTTTGAATTTGTAAACAAAAAAAAGAGAACTGTTCTTCTGTAATAGTTGCCCTTTGTTTAGGACCCTGTGTTCATTCTTTTTGTATCAAAAAAGGGAGTATGGGATAAAGGAGAAAGGGGGCTATTATATTATATTGATCAGTCTCCCCTTTTTTTTGCTGATGCTTTTAATTCTTGCCTCACCAGCCAGGGTGGGTTGAGATCACCGACATGCTTTGCTTTATTCTAGAAGGAAAGCATATTTCAGTTTCAGAGTTAGGCACCTCTCCAGTTTTTTCTTAAGTATGCTAAGCATGGAGAGAAAACTAAGTGAGGGTGGTATTTTGGTAACTTGTAGACTTTTTTTTAATTTTAGGGTAAAATTGAACTGTGTGCCAGGTTTCACACTGATGGGGAATTTTTTACTGCAGAGTTAAACTCCTGACTATAGACTTTTATGATGGAAACACGTGGCACCCATCTTCCACGTCTGAAGGCATAACTAGTGATTCATTCAACCCCTGTTCTTAACCTCTTCAGTGTGGTAAGCAAATCACACTGGCTAAGAAAACTGCAGTGGCCCTGCAGGTTTCTCTACAGTACATAACAAATTCCTCCCATTAGTTTCATTGTAATATTGATGAATGCAGATTGACTATATGACTGTATGTTCTGACTGGAAAATTAGATGCAGAGTCTCCGTTGTGGCTTATGTTCAGGAGTTTACAATTTAGAGGTAGATAAGGCATACTCATTTAGAGAATTTTATTTTTTTAAAGATTTGGGCATCTAAACCATTAATTTGCTAGTTTTGATGTTATAAACATGCTTTTACTAAAGAATCCAGATCTATTATTAAATTTTTCATTCTCATCTACTGCCCCCTGTTGAGTAATTACATATTATCTCCGTTACATTGTGAAACTGAGAGACAGACATCATCTGGGTCATCCAAGAAGTCTTAGTGGAACCAGGACTGTTAACTGTCTCATTATTAGTCATGTCTTACTCTGAACTAGACTGTTTAGACAGATAGTAAGGTTCTTAGAACCAACCTGTAGACATGCACTACCTCTTAAAAACAAGTTGTTTTTTATTCCTTCACCTCCACTTCTAAAGAGAAAAACAGGTGGGGTGTTGGTGGATTGTGGTAATTCATAATTGATGGTAGCTAGAAGACCCATGTGGAATGTAGGTGGTCTTTACCAAAAGTTTTCAGTCCCTGTTGATAAAGTATAGATCTACACTTACTTTTCGGCACCTTGACAGAGAAGTTATATGCTGGGGAGAATGAAGTAAAGAAAGCTAATCACCTTATTAATGTAAGATTTAGGGAGGATGGGAAGAGATCAGCTGTCCCTCTGACGTCATCTAAATCTTTTCTGTTAGGTTTGTCAGCTGCTGCTGGAATCGGTGTTGATGACCTTCGTCGTTTATGCATACTCAGGATGAGTTTTGTGAAAGGCTGGGGGCCTGATTACCCAAGACAGAGCATCAAGGAAACACCTTGCTGGATTGAGATTCACTTACACCGGGCCCTCCAGCTCCTAGATGAAGTACTTCACACCATGCCTATTGCCGACCCACAGCCTTTAGACTGAGGTCTTTTAACTTAATGTTGGGGCCCTTAACATTATCAGGATGGTGGACTATAAAATGCAATCCTGTTTATAATCTGAAGATATATTTCACTTTTGTTCTGCTTTATCTTTTCATAAGGGGTTGAAAAATGTGTTTGCTGCCTTGCTCCTAGCAGACAGAAACTGGATTAAACAATTTTTTTTTCCTATTTAGAACTTTTCAGGCATGGCTCAGAGCTTGAAGATCAGGAAAAACACATTCTTATTAAATCTTCACCAGTTATGTATGAAGGAATCATTCCAATGCTGGAAAATTTAGCCCTTTAAAATGTTTTAGAGCCTTTTATATGCAGAACATTGATATGTGTGTTATTCTACAGAATAAATTCAATATTGCTGATTTTAAAGGCAGAGAAGTTCTCAAAGTTAATTCACCTATGTTATCTTGTGTGTGAGTTGTTATTGTTGAACATACTTTACTCCAAAATATTGTGCCATGCGGGTGAGTTAATTTTACCAAGAGCAACTTTACTCTGTGTTTAAAAAAGAAGATAGTAATGTATTATAACCTTTTATGCAAATGTTTTTTTCAAGTTAAACTAGTGAAGATGATTTCAATTCAGATTGTCTTGCAACTTCAATTTTTCTTTTGCCAAGGCAAAACACTAATCTCTGTATATTGAGAATTCCTTAAAATTACCAAAGGAATATCATTTAAAATTACATTTGTTACCTTTGTTGGATAACTATTTATCACGAAATCTACTTTAGCCCTGTTAAACAGTAGATGTATTCTATATTTCTAGGCACAGGGTTGGTTACTAAGAAGCCTAGAGGAGGAATTTCTTTCCTTCATTAACATAGGGAAAGGTTTTGTATTTTTAAAAACACTAAAAGCAGTGTCACTCCATCTGATATCTTAACCATTCTGCAAAGGTGGCAGTGCTTAAACTAAATAATGAATATTTTGGGAATTGCTAAATTCTGTGTTAAATACAGTGCAGAATAAGGGAAACATTACCGTTCATAATAGGTAGTTTGGATATTTTTGTACTTGATTTGATGTGTGACTTTTTTTTCGTATACTGTTTAAATCATGTATGTTATGACATTGTTTAAAATTCAGTTTTTGTATCTTGGGGCAAGACTGCAAACTTTTTTATACCTTTTGGTTATTCTAAGCCCTTTGCCATCAATGATCATATGAATTGGCAGTGACTTTGTATAGAGAATTTAAGTAGAAAAGTTGCAAATGTATTGACTGTACCACAGATACAATATGTATGCTTTTTACTTAGCTAGTAGCATAAATAAAACTGAATCTCAACCTGCAAAGTTGAATTCTAGGTTTGATTTTTAAGTTTTTTTTCTTTTGCACTTTTGAGTCCAACCTTAGTGGCGAGACACCTTCTACTAAGTGACAGGCAAACAGCCAGTACTATTGGGCAGCTTTGGTTTTTTTCTCCCACTCTACCAGGACTTCCCTATGGACATTATGTATCAAGTGTAGGGTTGGTTATTTTTTTAACTTTTATTTTACTGTAGCAAAACTAGGCCTGATTGTCTATAAGATAAGTAGGTTGTCTACAGGATAAATAGTGTGAAATAAATCAAGGATTATCTTTCAGCTGTTTTTGCTTTCTTCATGGAGGGCCTTTCTAAGTGTAATAAGATTATTTCAGGTGTGTTACAAGTTTGAGACATGAGAAACACTTAATGCATGATAGTCATCCTTATATCAACTTAAATCAACAAATCTTCTACTTCTTTGCTTAGGTCTTCTTAGTAAGACCATCCTAGAAACCACTGAGTTTGCTTATTGCTGTGATTTAAACATATCTTGATCCAAGCTACTTGTATTTTGTTTTTTAAAATAACATTTCTACCAACTCATTTATACTCTTGAGTACTTACAGATACTTCTGTTAAAGACCTAATCTTAATCTGTAAAGTTTGGTGATTTTACGTTTTATTGGCAGATTTTTTAAAAGGTATCTTCATTCTCTAGAAATTTTTTACTTAGGTCTGTTTTATTGTGAATGAAGAATAGGAGCAAGAGGAGAGAGTTTTAGAATAACAGATTTTAAAAATTGAGGATGTTAGATTAGAACCACAAGCATGCTATGATATAATCCATTGCCTCCTATTCTACTTTAAAGAAGGTTTACATGTTTAATCATCTAGGGAAAGTATTGTGGAAAATATTTGCTAAGTAGTCTGTCTTTCAGGCCAAGCCACCCACTTTGGTTTCCTTTTGCAAAGAGCCATAAAAATACGACAAGTACATAGAAGTACTTCTAGTTATTAATTGCTTTATACTTGTGCCTAGGTTCAGTCACATGCTTTTGAGAAAACATCTAATATATTATAATCAGTTATTTCTGAGGGCTTATAGTTGTTGAACAGTATTTACGTTTCTTAGAGGTAGTCATCTTTGATGAGTAAGACTAAAAGAATCACAGTGTTTAAGATTTTATGGCTATTTTAAGAGTAGAATAGTGTCCACAGTTCTTGGAATCTGATTGCTCTGAGTATATGGTTCTGGGTGTGTTTTCTCTAGCTAGTTCATATCTCAGAGACTCTCAGAATATTGAATTTCAGTGGAAGCTGAGAGAGAGATGAACCAGGTTTGTACCTTTATAATCAATCCAGTATGAGGCCCATTCCACTTTTGTCTAGTGCCTTTCAGTGCATTATCAAAGGGAAATCCTTAAATCCAAAATGGTGTTGCCTTTATTTTCCAGGGAGTAGATTCTTTTGTGGGATATAGTCTGTCATTTTTTATAGTATACTACCCCTGGTATACAAAGATAATGATAATAAATCACTGCCGTATAACCTTGTTTTTCTAGAAGCATGGCTCGTTTGTACTGACCTAATAGGCAAATAGGTTGCCTGTCCCATTCCTCCTGTAAACATCGTAGGTTTACAGGTTGAGTGACCTGGCTTAGGGATAACCATACTCAGAATACCCAAATAAAATGAACACATATGAGCTGTGTTGTATTTCAAAGTTAAAAATCCACTTTCGTGTGGAAGGGTGTAGTGTAGAGAGGGGGTATTTGTAATAGAACATTGAAGGCAAAATAAAATGTCCTGTCTTCAGATGATAAATATCTTATTTCGAAAGTTTATTGCAGTTGTCTTTTTGACCATGCCCATCTGAAGAAGGGAAATTTTACATGTTCCATGGTGCTCCTTAAGTATATGTGGAGATTAAAGAATATATGGTGAAGTATTTCGATTCCTGGTTTGGTGGTAACTAGTTAGTAGTTACTAGCTATTATGCAAAATCAGATTAGTTCAGAACCTCTTTGAGAGCCTTTTGGAAGAAGAAGTTTTATTCTCAGTAAGGCAGAATAATCCTTTTTGTTGATAGTTTCTATGGGTTGCTCCCTCCATCATTGAGTCATTTTACTGGCATTTAATAATAGCAGATTGGGAAAATGGTGAATTTTAGGTTACTGGGGTAAATGAGTATATGAAAGCAATTACCTGTATGTAAAGTCAGTTAACATCTCTTGTGGATGGGGTTTGGCTAAGACTAGCAGATAGAAAAAATGCTTTTTTTTTTTCCTTCCTAAAGGCAGAACCCATTGTTGCGGATAGCTATCTGTAAATAATCACCTAAGTCCTCCTTTGCAAGATTATTGAAGATGGGGTATGAGAATCTTGTGTGCAACCTTTCTATTTTTTCCTCACAACTAGATAATTTCTTTTCTCCTAAGATATATCAGGAAGGATGTAAAAAGTTAGTGGCCTTATTCATAGCATCCTCAGGCCCAGCCTTGTCTGTAAGCACTTGTCCCAGTGTTGCTAGGTTGTTTATCTTATTTATCTGGTATCACTGTGGAATGGAATTTTCTGCATAATCCAAACTTGCCTTATTTAAGCAGTAAAACTTTTTTTACTTTGGCCATTTTTTTGGGTGGAGTTATTTGATATGTATATTAGAGAACATACTAGATACAGTGTTTCTTTTGTGCCTCCTGTCTTGTAGACTTTAGAGGCTGCTAAGACATGTGGGACTGTTTTACCTGCACTGAATGGTCGCAGACTCCTATGGTTTGGAATGTTTGGTTTTGTTACACTCCCCCCGCCCCTTTAATGACAGCAGCCACTTCCTGTGTGTTACTAGTATACCTCCCCTTAGTTCCTTCTTCCCTTTCTGATTCATTTTCCCGACTGGGCAAGGAAGCCAGATAACCATACTTATTAGAACTTTCTTTAAAACACCAGGGCAAACTGGGACAGGAAGCTTCCTGTAAAGTATTGAAAAGAACTTCACTGCTTTGGCATTTGATATCAGTTTGACTGCTTAGTGTGCTTCCTGATTCTTGCTGAGTTTCAGGTAGTTCAGATAGAGAGAAATGAGTCATATTCATAATTTTCCCCTTTGAAAGGTTTAGTTGCTTCCACTTGAATGCTGCTCAAACAAATACTGAGGTTACAAGGGTTGGTTACTAAGTTAGCATCAACAGCCAGAGGCAATACCATTACCTAGAGGACACCAGCAAAAAGAAAAGAACAGCAAAAAAAACAAAAACCTTGGAAAATGAGGGGGTCATTTTTGTTTTGTTTTGGTGTCCCCTTTTTGAGTCCTATCTTCTGGCCTTCCTCCTCTACAGATATTTTTGACCTTTAGGTGCCTTTATGAGAATTGAGGGTCTGATATCCTGCCCCAAGGAGTAGCTAAAGTGATTGCTGATGTTTTCAGGGATTTTAACATCAGACTTGAATGAACCTTTTTTTCTTTTCCTTTCTTCATCATCTTTTTTTTTTTTTTTTTAATGTAGGAAGAACTAAGGAGAAAACTCTAGTGAAGACAATCATTTCTCTCTATTGATGCGGATAATTTTCAGTTTATTTCAGATGCTTTCTCAATAGGTCTCAGAACTAGTGTTCTTGTTCAACCTGAAACTAGTAGTGGCTCTGGGCTGGGGCCAGACAGTTGCACTCTCTAGTTTGCGCTCTGCCACTAATTTGATGTATGACCTTGGGCAAGTCATTTACCTTCTTTGGGCCTCAGTTGCCTCATCTGTAAAATGAGGGAGTTGGACTAGATGAGTTCTTCCAGCTCTGAAGTTTAAGTGACCTTGCCTACCTTGCAGCAGTTTTTGATTTCTTCCTTACCTTTGGTCTGCTGTCTGAGGGGGCTTTTTACTTATTTCCACATTATTCAAATGAGACTAGGCTTGATATTTTATTACTGCTCTGTGGACAAGAAGTTACATAATATGTCCTTAAAACTTAAATTCAACCAAAGGCCTAGCACCGCCTTGGGGCCTGCAATAAATACTTAAAAAAATGGAGAAAAGCCTTTATCTTATTTTCCCATCATCTCTATTCAAGGTGTATTAAGGCTTTTTTTGCTGTCATGATATTCTACCTTTTGGGTTGGTATGTGTGTGACACCATCCTCTTAAGTACTGTGTGCTGGTAATTTTTTTTTTAAACTAAAATGGATTGAAAACTTACTGTAAATGCCTAATGGTTATTAGAGGTCATTGCTTTGGGTCTTTGGTTTCTTAACTCTTCTATTCTGAAAACAGGGAAATTCCCTTGAACTGTGTCAATTAAAATGGTTTATATGACTCAAGAAATCAATACCAGTGGATGATTATTCACTTTATTTTTGGCTCTTTTTAGGTCCATTTTGATTAGAAGACTTTTGGCTGGAGCATTTCTTTCAGAGTTCTCTTCCAGCCTATCCTTGGATGAGTGTAATTAATGGACTTGGCTTTTTCAAGGACCTTGAGAACCTTCCTTGGGGGGTGGGTCCAGGGTAGGGGATTGGGGAGTCCTGGTAGAGGCCAGCTGTGTGGTGGCTGGAAAGGAAGGAATGAAACCAGCTGCTGTTGCTGTGGCTGCTTGTCATTGATAGAAGGACTCATGGGCTTGGATTGGTTAAAAGGCCAAACATAGAGTCAGCAAACTTCTTCCAAGTTGGGTTCTGGCCGATGCCTTGGACATGTGATTTAAGGGAAAAGTGTGAAAGCTCCTGGATGATGAAAACCTGGTGAGCTGCAGAACCATTTGGAGGAGGTGACTAGGGGTTGGGAACAGATTTGGTGATAGTATTTCCCAACTCTGTCTCCTTCTCTGAAGTCAGAGGAATGCAGCTATGCCAAAACTCACAGAAGAGCCACATTTAACCTCTGCTTTTGGGAAAACTGGTTAGCTAAGGCTGGTAGTTCTTTTGTGGCTTTTTGTATACTTTTGCCTGGTTGAAGTCTGTGGCTAAAAAATAGTTGAACCTTTCCTGAGAACTCTGTAACAAAGTATGTTTTTGATTAAAAGAGAAAGCCAATTAAATCATTATGTGCTCATTCTTTTTCTTAAAGCCTGTGGATGTTTTAGATCTAGAAAGAATTTCTAATCACGTAGCGAATTCTCAGACTTGAGGACATTTTCCTTCATTGCTTTGTGGCAATTGAAATGGGAACTACAGCATTTCAAATATGACCATGGGAGAACAGTCCCCATTCTTTTCTCATTTCTAAAAGGAGAGAGTGGAATTGATGGTGGTTGAAGAGGTGGGTACTAGGGAATTATGAGAACCAAGATGCTTAAAGGAGAGACAGAAATTGGAAATTGGAGACTGACCCTATCATTGCCCATCTAAGGATAAAGAAAGCTATCCCCCCCTAGCTGCCTCCTTTATGAAATGAGGGGTCAGTGTGGGGCAGGGGGTGGTCAGGTAAGGTGTTTCTTTGGCAATGGCTTGTAAAAAAAAAAAAAAAATCACGACCAAATCAGAATTTTCTTTCTCGTCTTGCTGATGTGAGTTCCAGAGACATTTATCAGGCCGAGAGACTCATTCTCGCCTGACCTAAAATTTACAGTATTTTAAGCTGAACTTGGAGAGGGTTGTTGATTGGCATGCTGTTGAGGGGAAAAAAACAAAACACAAAAAGCATTCCTTTGTGGAACTCTTCAGGAGTAAGGGCAGTTTTGTATATTCTTCATCTCTCTCTGCCCTCTGCTTTTGACCCTTGATTCTTTGTGCTTTATTCCATCTCCTGCCTTATCACAGCTCCCACAAATGACAACCTGAAAAGTCCCAACTCCTCTTCAAACCCTTCTCACCCTGTCTTCTCACTGTGATAAATTGTAGTGCCCTTTACCCTCAGCCCTTTCTGTTCTAAAAGAACAATTCTTTTAGTTCTGGCCCTACTTTGGGGATGGCGTCTACTTCTTTATTTTGATGTAGTCCTTTTGGGCCAGGCAGATGGACAGGATGGGTTCAGGGAATTTGTCACCAGCAGACCTACCCTAAAAGAATGATGCTTAAAGGAGTTTCTCTAAACAGAAAGGAAATGATAAAAGAAGAAAGGTAATTATCAAGAAGAAATTAAAAATATGGTAAGCAAAATAATATATATGGTAAGCAAAAATATGTGTTAATACATAAATCTTATCTTGAGTTTTCTAAATTATGTTTGCTAGTTGAAGCAAAAATTGCAATACTACCTAAGGTGATTCTAAATGTATACAGAGTAAACATTTAAAACTATGAAAAAGCTAACCAAAGAGATAAACTCAGAAATACTATAGATAAATCAAAATGGAATTCTAAAACATGTTCAGGTAACTCACAATGAGGCAGGGCGGAAAAGAAAACAAGCAAAAAAACAGAACAAAGAAAATGTTTTTTAAAATGTCAGACTTACTATCTAACATATTAATGATTATATTAAATGTAAATGGTTTAAATATACTAATTAAAAGACATATTGGTAGACTGTATTAAGAAACATGACCCAACTATATACTGTCTACAAGAAACTTCAAGTATAACAATATAGGCAATCTGAAAGAAAAAGGTTTATAGGAAAATATATATTAGGTAAACAGTCAAAGAAAAGCAAGATTGGCTATGTTAGTATCAGATAAAGTAGATTTAAGAGCAAAGAAAAATGCCAGAGATAGAGAGGGACAGTATGTAATGATAAAGAGTTAATTCATCAAGGCACAGTTAATCCTAAGTGTGTATACACCAAGCAACAGAGCAGAAAATGGGAAGCAAAAAATGATAGAATTGAATGGAGAAATATATCCACAACCATAGTTGGGGACTTCAACATAGCTTTTTAAACAGTTGATAGAATAGTTAAAATCATCAAGGATATAGAAGAACTCAACACCACCATCAACCAATATGATCTAACTGACATACAACAAGTCATCCAAAAACAGCAAAATACTGTGCTTTTCAAGTGCAAACAGAACATATACTAAGATAGACTCAAAACTTAATGAATTTAAAAGAATTGAAATCATATAAAGTGTTCTCCAACCACAGTGGAATCAAACTAGAAATAAGTAATAGAGAGATAAGAGGAAAATCTCCAAGCACTTAGAAACTAAACAGTATATTTATAAACCATGGGTTAAAGAGGAAGTCTCAAGGGAAATTTTTCAAAAATACACTGAACTGAATGAGAAATGAAAACATCAACATCTGTGGGATTCAGTTAAAGCAGTGCTGAAAGGGAAATTTATAGCCCTAAATGCAAACATTAGAGAAAAAGAAAAAAAATCTCAAATCAGTACTTTAAAGCTTCCACTTCAAACACTTAGAAAAACCCAAAGCAAGCAGAAGGAAGGAAATAAATTTGGAGCAGAAATCAGTACAATTGAAACAAAACCAACAGAGAAAATCAGTGAAACAAAGAACAGGTTCTTTGGAAAGATCAGTAATATCAACAAACCGCTACCAAGACTGACAGAAAAAGACAAGACACAAATTACCAATATGGGGAATAAAATGGGATATCACTACAGCCAGTATAGACATCAAAAGGATAAGAAGGGAATACTACAGATAACTTTACACACATAAATTTGACAACTTAGATGAAATTGACCAATTTGTTGAAAAACACAAATTACCAGAACTCACCCAACATGAAATCGATTATTTCATAGCCTTATAGCTATTAAGGAAATGGAAATAATTTTAAAATCCCTGAAAAGAAATCTCCAGTCCCCAGATGGTTTCACTGAAGATTCTACCAAAGAAGAGTTAATACCAATTACACAATATTATCCAGAAAATAGAAGAGAATGCTTCCCCATTCATTTTATGAAGCTAGTATTACCCTGATCCAAAACCAAACAAAGATGATACCAAAAAAAAAAAAACAGACCAATATCCCTCGTGA
>NW_020174429.1:3434217-3439492 GCF_003031525.2 Neophocaena asiaeorientalis asiaeorientalis
TGTATATTGATTACTGTAGTGGAGACTGTGGTATTGGAGGGACAGACACACAAATCAATAAGATGGAATAGAGAACCCAGAAGTAGACCCACAGAAATATGCACAACTGACTTTTAACAAAGGTGCAAAAGCAATTCAATGGAGAAATGATAGTTTTTTCACCAAATGGTGATGGAGAAGCTGGACACACATAGACAAGGAAACAGACCTTGACCCAAGTTTTATACTTTATATGTAAATTAACTAAAAATGAATCACAGACTTAACATGTAAAACCTAAAATTATAAACCTTTTAGAAAAAAATCTTTGGGATCTAGGATTAAGCAAGAAGTTCTTAGACTTGACACCAAAATCAAAATCCATAAATGGAAAATTTGATAAATTGGATTCTGTCAAGATTAAAAATATTTGCTCTGTGAAAGACCTTGTTAAGAGAATGAAATGACAATATCTAGACTATATAAAGAATTCTCAAAACTCAGTAATAAAAAAAACAATCCCATTAGAAAATGGGCATAAGACATGAGACATTTCACTGAAGAGGATATAAGGTGGCATATAAGTATATGAAAAGATACTCAACATCACCAGCCATTAGAGAAATGCAAATTAAAACCACAATGAGATATCGTTATACACCTGTAATGGGTAAAATAAAAGTACATCATATGCTAACGGGGATGCAGAGAAAGTGGACCACACATACATTGCTGGTGGGGATGTAAAATGTTACAACCACTCTGGAAAACACTTGGGCAGTTTCTCTTTAAAAAACCGAACATGCAACTAATCACAAATTCCACCAACTGCACTCCTGGGCATTTATCCCAGAGAACTGAAAAGTCATGTTCACACAAAAAAACCTGTACCTGAATGTTTATAGCTGCGTTATTTGTAATAGCTGAAAACTGGAAACAACCCAGATGTTCTTCAAGAGACAAATGGTTAAACAAACTGTGATACATCTACACCATGGAATACTACTCAGCAATAAAAAGGAAAAGACGATACGTGCACATCTAGATGGATCTCCAGAGTATGCTGCTGAGTAAAAAAAGACAATTCCTCCACATTACAAATTATTCCAATTATAGAACATTCTTTTTTTTTTTTTGCGGTACACGGGCCTTTCACTCTTGTGGCCTCTCCCGTTGCGGAGCACAGGCTCCGGACGCGCAGGCCCAGCGGCCATGGCCCACGGGCCCAGCCGCTCCGCGGCATGCGGGATCCTCCCGGACCGGGGCACGAACCCGCGTCCCCTGCATCGGCAGACAGACTCTCAACCACTGCGTCACCAGGGAAGCCCTATAGAACATTCTTGAAATGACAAAAGTACAGAAATGAAGAGCAGATTAGTGGTTGCTAGAGGCCAAGGTTGGAGGTCAGTGCGTATACAGCAGAAAGGTAACAGAGGGATCCTTGTAGTGATGGAAATGTGTATCTTGACTATACAGTTGACCTTGGACAACCCGGGGGGCAAGGGGTGCCGACCCTTTAGCAGTGGAAAATTTGTGTATCACTTTACTGTCCCCACAAGTTCCGCACCTGTGCATTCAATCAACTGCATGTAAGTGGACCAGCGCAGGTTAACCTGTGTTGTTCAAGGGTCAACTGTATTAATGTGGATAACCCGGTGTGGAATTGCTCTATAATTTAGCAAGATGTTACTGCTGAGGAATCTCTGTATCATTTCTTTTTTTTTTTTTTTTGCAGTACACAGGCCTCTCACTGTTGTGGCCTCTCCCGTTGCGGAGCACAGGCTCTGGACGCGCAGGCTCAGCGGCCATGGCTCGCGGGCCCAGCCGCTCCGTGGCATGTGGGATCTTCCCGGACCGGGGCACGAACCCGTGTCCCCTGCATCGGCAGGCGGACTCTCAACCACTGCGCCACCAGGGAAGCCCTCTGTATCATTTCTTACAACTGCATGTGACTATAATTTTCTCAAAATCAAAAGTTTAATCTTAAAAAAAGTCATACTATGAGGCTTACAATGAAAGACAGGATCTCTCTTTCTCAAACCCTAACCCTAACCCTCACCCCTCTCTACTCCCATTCCTGTTTCTTAGCTTTTTTTCTGGGTTTACCTCCATCTTTCTAAATCGCATACTTGCGTTGCCATTTCTTGGTTTAAAAAAAATTTTTTTAGACATCCACTGACTTCCTAGTCTGAAAAATGAGGATTTGGCTCTCTCACACTATCACTACCACCATTATTTCCCATTCACTGATAGAATTAAGTCATAACTTTGATTAATTCAGTATTCATAGCTGAGACACTTGGTGTGTATTTTCTTTCTTGGATAATTTATTTTTGGCTTTTGCTTTTTTCCTGGAAATTAATTGCCTCAGTATTTTAATGTGCACATTTGCTTAGTCTGTGTGTCTCTTACTTTAGCCTCCAACTTTGCAAAAGAACGATGAAATTCCTTTTATTATGGTCAGTCACATCAGATAACCTTTTAGTTCCATTAATTAGTTGCTTTTCTGGAGGTGGCCTGTTTTACTGCTCCAGTGTGAACGAGGCCTGACCCCACTGCTAGTGTCATCCATGGACATCTTTTCACTGTTAGCGATAGGATTCTTGAGGATTACTTGGAACCAGAAGGTGAAGGTAGGAGGAGGGGGATATGACACTGTAGTGAGTTGCTGGTGAAAACCCTAGAGAAGTGGGCAAAGCTGAAGTCACCCCTCACACAGACGCTTAACAGAATATGCAGGATGGGATTTAGAATAGGTCAGGCAGCCACACAGCTAGCTGATGGGACCGGGATGCAAGGGTTCCAGGAGGAATGGAATCCATCCCACTGGTCCTGGCAGCAGTGACAGCTGGCATCATCAGCTTGGAATCAGAGCAGCCTGGTGTGGCATCTAACCCAGCCTCAAACCAGAAGTCAGGACTGCCACCCATGCACGGTCCACGGCACACTGTCCAGTGCTTACTAGTTGTGTGCTTCCCAAGACACGTTAGAACTTTGCAAACATCCCCATTTGCTATAGTTCTTGGCAGTAAAACTTTTAAGTAAATTAAAGCAGTACCATGTACTTATTCAATCAATGAAAAGGAATGAACATAATATACAAGATACATGGAGTATAATGAGAAAATGAACACCCACAAACTCACTCCCCACATTCAGAACTAGCACAGTTGTGTCGGGAACAACCTTTTACAAATCTCATATGAGGTTGGGTGCCCAGGGCTGCGGGGACCTTGGGGAAAACTTCAGTTGAGGCAAAACTTGCAGGATTGCCATGGCACACAGCCGGCTGCCGCAGCTGCCATCTCAGGCAGCTCGGGTCACAGAAACAGGACGAGGGCAGGGCCGGGACACCTGCGACTGCTGCCGTACCCTCTGGTGTCCCATAGAACACAGCCCGAGGAAGCCCACCTTGGCTGTGCAGCATCCCTTCAGACCTCCCGTTTGCTAGAGGGGACTGTCCTCAGGTGAGCTGGAGGTCTCTCCCGCCACACTGGGTTCTCACACTTTACACTTCGTGTTCCACACCCGAAATCTAGCCCTCAGCCGTATGTTTTAGGTGCTCAGTGAGATGTGTTGATTGGTGGACTGCCAATCATAAGGGATAAGGGATAAGCTGGGATAAGCTGCATCCCTCTCAGTTCTGTGCTGCTTTCATTCGAGGCTGATCTCCAGGAACTAGAACTTGCTCCTCTGGGGCTGTTCTCCCTGAATGATGTTATCAGCAGGTTCTTCAGGACACTCTAGAACTGCTTGGGGAGTGAGCTCTGAGAAGCTGTCCTCCAAGTCCACCGCATCTCATCACGGTGCTGCCCGGAGGCTCTGGCTCTGAAGAGAAAGGGATGCTCTGATATGTTCCTCCAGACCGTGAGTAATCCTGGGAAACAGAGTGTCCCGGGGCCTGCAGGTCTCACAGCCCTGTGGCTATGGGGCAGGGCACCCCTCACTTCCTACCTTTATGATGGCTCTTCCATGCTAAGCCTCTCTTCTGAAAATCCCTCAATCACTGAGCAATCTCTCTCGCTCTGAGCCTCTAGTTTATTCTACCCAGTTTAACACTTGTGTAATACTATCTTCTTTGTTCCCTCTTGTTTCAGGGAATCTATGTAAGCATCTTGTCTAGAGTGTGAATTCCTTAAGGACCTGGTTTATCTAGTAAGCAAAGAAACCAGCTCTGGTTAATTTAAGCGGAAAGGGAATTTGTTAAAAGGATCCAGCTTGGTAATTAGAATCCTAACTAGAGCAGGAGATGTGGGCTTGGAATCCACAGAGCCAGGCACTGCCTGTGTCACATTGCAGAACTTGTCTGCTGGGCCCTGAAACAGCAGCGAGCTTTGACTTCACTGCCCCTGCTGGCCTGATGTCGTTACTGCCTCTGGATCCTGGAGGGAACTGCCTCTGCAGTTCCAGCCACCCTTGCCAGCACGGATTCTGCACCGTCCCCAGGTCTTCTGTCGGTAGCCTACCAAGTGAAGTCTGAGTCAAGAACACATAATTGGAGAGCCTAGATCATCAGGTCCACATCTTGGCTGCAGGAGAGGCTGGGAGGGCAAGTATTTGGCAGGTTCTCCTTTTATAACGGGAGGTGGGCTCTGCCTGACAGGCGGGAATTCCTTAAGACTAGAGAGCTCAGAGGCTAAGGCAGGGACCATGACTTCCACTGCTTTGTGTGCTCTGTAGTGCCTAGAACGGTACCCATCATATGTAATCAGTAGGTTGTTGTGACTGGGGTGTGACTCGGCTAAAATCTTGCCCAGGAATGAGCCACAGAGCAATAGAGGGTTCATGCATTTATCACTATTTCTGGTTTTCAATTTAATTGGTTCTTTATTGAACCAGCACACCTGGAGGCATTTCAGAATGTCGGAAACCTAATATCTTGGCAAAACGTCAAGGTTGTTTTAGGTTTTCCCTATTATGCCTCAGGCTGCTATGAACATTAATGTTCAAGTTTTTGGATGGATATCTGTTTTTATTTCTCTTGAGTAAACACCTAAGAGTGAAACTTCTTGCCTGTATGCACATATTTTAAGAAAGTACCAGGGCTTCCCTGGTGGCACAGTGGTTGAGAGTCCGCGTGCCGATGCAGGAGGCACAGGTTCGTGCCCCGGTCCGGGAAGATCCCACATGCCACGGAGCGGCTGGGCCCGTGAGCCATGGACGCTGAGCCTGCGCATCCGGAGCCTGTGCTCCGCAACGGGAGAGGCCGCAGCAGTGAGAGGCCCGCATACCGCAAAAAAAAAAAAAAAAAAAAAAAAAAAAGAACAAAAATTTTTTTAAAAAGTTTAAAATCATT
>NW_020174429.1:3439531-3461686 GCF_003031525.2 Neophocaena asiaeorientalis asiaeorientalis
AAAAAAAAAAAAAAAAAAAAAAAGAAAGTACCAAACTCTTTTTCAAAGTGTTGACATCATTTTACTTTCCTACTAGAAAAGTGTGAAAATTTCAGTTCTCCACATCCTCACCAACACTTGGTATTATGAGTCTTTTTAATTTAACCCATGCTAGTGAGTATATAGTGGTCTCTCATTGTGGTTTTAGTTTGCATTTCCTTGATGACTAATGATGCTGAGCATTTTTTCATGTACTTATTGTCCATTTATATATTTTTCTGTGAGTCTGTTTAAATCTTTTGCCATTTAAAAATCAGATTATTTGCCTTCTGATTGAACTGTAAGATTTTAAAATATATTCTGTAGAAAGATCTATATCAGATATATGTATGGTGACTATTTTCTCCCAACCTGCAACTCGCCTTTTCATGTTCTTAATAGTGTCTTTCAAAGAGCAGTTCAAAATTTTGATTACATCAAAGTTATTGTTTTTCATTTATTGTTTATGTTATTTGTGTCCTAAGAATTCTTTGCCTACCTCATAATCATGAAGATTTTCTCTTTTCTTGTAGAAGTTTTATAGTTTTAGTTTTTACATTTAGGTATGTGATACATTTCAAGTTGATCTTTATGTGTGCTGTAAGGTAAGGGTCAAGGTTTTTCCCTATAAGAATATCCAATTGTCCAAGCACCACTTATTGAAAAGTCTTTCTGTTTCACCCATTAAATTATTTTGACATCTTTGTAAAAAATTAATTAACTTTACAGTAGAGAAACCTGACAAATTTTACCGCAGCCCAGTGATCAAGGTTCATGTAAACAGTGATAAAATCATGTTGATACTCTGTGCCCTTGACATAATGTGATGAAAATGGTACTTTACATCTTTGATCTTCTTCCCAGTCTCATCATGAGAAAAACATCAGAAATCCCAACTGAGGTACATTCTACAAAATACCAGTACTCTGCAAAACTGTCAAGGTCATCAAAAACAAGGAAAGTCTGAGAAACAGTCACAACCAAGAGGAGCCTAAGAATACATTATGAGTAAATAGAATGTGGGATCCTGGGTGGGCTCCTGGGACAGAAAAGGGACACTAGGGGAAATCTAAAGAAATCTGAATAAAGTATGGACTTAGTAATATTAATGTATCAATATCATTTCATTAATTGTAACACATGTACCATTATAATATAAGATGTTAATAACAAGGGAAACTGGGTGTGGACTGTATGGGAACTCTTTGAACTATCTGTAAATCCAAACAAAAATAGTAATTTACCATGTTTTCTTTTCACTTTGTAATTTTTATTTTACATTTATTGGAAGAATTTATTTAGATGTTTACACAAAGTTTTTCTGGTATCATAGCTCATGTCCATCCAATAAATGGAAAATAAAAAAGTTGGTTTAGGTGTTTGCTAAAATTACTGAATGTTTAGAATCTGACTCTTCCGAATCCCTTCTGACCCTGAATTGCCCATGACTGTTTTTATATACTGTGTCCTCTTTACACCATCGAGAGCCTTGTGATGCAGCATTTCTTAAAAGACCACTTCACTATCGTCTCAGGGACTTTCCTCTAAGTTGTTAACATGCATTCTGCAATTTTTGATGCTGACACTTTCTTCGTCTGACAAGAAGTTAACAAAGTTTCCAGGCAACAGACAGCATTCATGTTTCTTCACCAAATCGCCCTTTAAGGGTTTGTGACATTTTGAGGGTTCACGTATACTCAGGGAATATAGGCAGTGGACCAATAGCACTTCACATGTCATTGATTATAAGGTGACTTCCGATTTTCAGAGATGTTGAAATGTGTCTCAGAAAAATTGAAAATATATGTTAGTATTTTGCAACTTTCTGTTCTCATCCAGTGATATGTGTACATCTTTTTATGTTAGTTTATATAGACCTGCCTTGTTTTAATATAACAGCTGCAACATTCCATAGTGTGGATAGCCCACAATTTATCTAACCACTGTTCTAATACGGATATCTGACTTTTCAGAATATTATGAAAATGCTACAATAAATGTCTTTCACAGGGCTTTCTGAGTATTTCTCTAGGATAGATATTTAGAAGTAGAATTGTTAGATTAAAGAGTTTGCCCATTTAAAATTTTATTTTATTTTATTTTTTGCCTGCACCACGCACTTGTGGGATATTAGTTCCCCGACCACGGATTGAACCTGGGCCCCCAGCAGTGGAAGTGCAGAGTTCTAACTACTGGACTGCCAGGGAATTCCCAGTTTAAAATTTTAAATTGTCCCCCAGAAGGCCTTATCATTTTGCAGTCCCAACAAATGAGTATTAGAGCTCCCTCACCTTTGCCCACTTTGGATATTATCAACTTACAAATTGTGTCAGTCACACTGGGTTAAGGGTGATGTACTACTATTATTTTATTTTGAGTTTTCCTGATTATTAGTAAGTTTAGAAGCTTTTCATATGTTTATGGCTTGTTTATTTTTTCGGTGAATTGTAATTTTAAATTTATTAGTATAAGATTTTATATATCTGGACCTGGATATTTATCCTTTGCCTGTTGTGTATGTGTAAATGATTTCTTCCAGCCTGATTCTTGCTTTTAGTTGTGTTATTGGTCCCAATGTCTAATTGAAGTTTTGAATTGGTGTAGTTAAATTTCTCAGAAGCTTCCTTTACAGCTTTCTGTGTTTTATGTTTTGGTTAGGAAAGTCTTCCCTACTCAAAGATTACAAAAGCCCGAGGGGCATTTCTGGGAAAGGCAGGCACCCCTTGAGTGTGTGAACTGAGAGGCAGCCCCAGGAAAGGCGAGCTGGAGCTGGACTGTGATGAGGCTTAGGACCAGGCAGAGGAGTCTGGACTTCAGTGAGTGCGTGAGGTCATCCTGACCTATTTTGACATTGGAATGCTTCTTGCCACTGCCAGGGAGGGAGAGGCTATATTCCAAGTTAATATTCCATTTTCACACCTAACGTGGAAGAGAAACAGAGGCACTTAAGCCTGGAGTAAACACAGTCGTACTGTGACAACAAAAGCACCACTGATGGACTAATAAAAAGGGAAAGGGGGGGCTTCCCTGGTGGCGCAGTGGTTGAGGGTCCGCCTGCCGATTTAGGGGACGAGGGTTCGTGCCCCGGTCTGAGAGGATTCCACGTACCGCGGAGCGGCTGGGCCCGTGAGCCATGGCCGCTGAGCCTGCGCGTCCGGAGCCTGTGCTCCGCGACGGGAGAGGCCACAGCGGTGAGAGGCAGAGTGAAACGAGTACATCTTTGCAGCGTGTAAGGCAGCACCTCATAAACACTGCCAACATTTTGCTTGCTGTGACAAACCAAGCCCCGGGAGCTTCAGTTTAAATTGAAAAACAAACCACAAGCAAATTGCCCTTAACAGTTGTTTTAGGTTGGATTGCGTCTTCCAAAAAGATATATTGAAGTTCTAATCCCTGGTACCTGTGAACATGACCTTATTTGGAAATAGGGGCTTTGGGTGGGACCCTGTGAAGTCGGAGGCAGAGACTGGAGTGATGCATCTACCAGCCAAGGAACGCTAAGATTGCCAGCCACCGCCCGAAACTGGAAGAGGCAAGGAAGCCTCCTCTTACTTGGGAGCATGGCAGGGCCCACACCTTGATTTTGGACTTGCAGTCCCCAGAACTGTGAGAGAGTACGTTTCTGCTGGTTTTTTGTTTGTTTGTTTTTTTTTGCGGTACGCGGGCCTCTCACAGCTGTGGCCTCTCCCGTTGCGGAGCACAGGCTCCGGACGCGCAGGCTCAGCGGCCATGGCTCACGGGCCCAGCCGCTCCGCAGCATGTGGGATCTTCCCGGACCGGGGCACGAACCCGTGTCCCCTGCATCGGCAGGCGGACTCTCAACCACTGCGCCACCAGGGAAGCCCAGCTTCTGCTCTTTTATGCCATCTGGTTTGTGGCACTTTGTTACAGCAGCTCTAGGAAATTAACACAACATTCATTCCTTGATCTTTGAAACAGGTAAGGCATGCCCACTGAACTGGCCTGTGCTGGAGGCCTCGGGCGGCTCTCGGAGGGGTGAGATGGTGGCAGCACAGGACGAGTGGGAGGTGGTGCCTTCCTGCCCTGGCAGGTTGGATTCTCCATGGAGAAGTTAGTTTGAGGCCAGCCCAGGCCATGTTGCAGTGTCCCTAGGGGGACGTTCTGAGAACCAGAGCCTCAGTCTGGATGACAAAGGCTGAGAGGTAGACGCGGTGGGATGAGAGCATGTCTGCGATTCTGCCAGGACAGGGTTAGGGCCGGGGGGGCCTGCTGATCATCTCCTGGGCTCCGGAGGCTCCTTTCCTTGGTACATTGATGATCGGCAAATAGGAGCACTCGGAAGGAGGGTGGTGATGTGCAAAATCTACCACCGAGGGTGAAAACACTACTGCAGCGGTACCCTGTGCACCCGTGACTGGCAGACACCTGGGGACCGGGGAGGTAGTGGTTCGAGTGTCTCGGCATCATCAGACCCGGCCCGTGGTTACTCATTGTTGCACTTTCGGCAACTTCTCTAATTTCTTTAAGCTTCAGTCTCTTTATCTGTAAAGCACTGACAGGCATACTTAAGGTCTTAGGTTTGATGTGAGGATAAATTGAGAAAAATGTATGTGAAGTACTTAACAATGTGCCTGCTGCCAGGAAGGGGTTGATAGAGCTTAGCAGCCATCATCTTCACCATCATCTTCACCATCACCATCATCATCATCACCATCATCATCGTCATGATTATCATCAGATCCGTAATGGAAAACTGGTGTGTTTGGGGGCTGCCCCCTCACCATTGAAATGTACGGGCCTATCAACGTGCCCGGGGAAGGCGGGCTGTTGGGGGTCCTCATTAGGCACCTGGGGACTCCCGCCCTCCCCCAGGCACGCCCCGTCACCTCTGGGGTGTCCGGAGGCCAACCGGCAGCCGGGTATAGGCATGGGGAGGAAGAGGACTGCAGTCCGGGGTGTGGCGAGTCCGGGCCTGCAGGCCGCTGGGATCCTGGGAGGGGCGGAGGGAGTGGGGCGTGGGGCCCCGGGGAAGGCGAGGCCGACGCGGGGCGAAGCCCCGGGGAGCCGCGGGGGCCCAGGGCGAGGGGTCGGGAGGTGCACTCGGGCTTTCCGCTTCCCACGACGACCGCTAGGGGTCGCCAACGCCCCGCGCAGCGCCCTCCTCGGTGCCGCCTCCCCTCCGCCCTGTTCCTCCCGGCTCCTCCCAGGTGAGTCGCCGGCCTGTGAGGAGGACGCGCCCGTTCCAGCTCCGAGCCGCTCGCCTGGTACCCAAGCCCGAGGGCGGAGCCGGGAACCGGACTAACACCGGTGGTCCTGTCCCTAGATTTCGGGTATTAGGGTTCTTTAATTCGATGTCGCAAGGACTCCGGGAGACAGCCTAGGACGGCTGTCGTTTTCGTCCACAAAGAGCCTCGATCTTGCGGAGGAACTAAGCCAGGCCCTCGTTTTCTCAGAATCTGGGGTCTGAGGCTGAAGGTCGGCCGGCATCCTGAGCTCCTTCCCTTCCTGGACCTTAATGGAAGCCTCCCCCATGATGCAAATGGCTTGGCGCTCAAAGCGTCGGAAGGATGCTTGGTACCCATCAGGCCCCCAAAGTGCTCCCGTTACTGAAAGGTTGGGGGAACACCCCCCCCGTCCCCGGCCTGAGCCCGGGGAGCCACAGGCCAAAGAGGAAGTTCTAGGGCCAGGCCCCGGAGGCACGAACATAACAACAGTAATAATAGCAACAGCTAACGCTGAGTCAGCACTTACTACGTGCCAGGCACCGTTCTGAACTCGTTAACTGTAGTTACTCGTTTAATCCTCACAAACATTTTCCGAGGGAATATTATCACTGTTTCACAGATGAGGAAAGTGAGGCATAGAGATCTTAAATCTCTCAGGGTCTCAGTTTCCTGAAAATTCAACGCTTTTGAAGGAAAGTAACCCACCAGGTTAGGCATCAATTATTTTACTGAAATAGCAGCCAATTCATGGTAAGTGGAAAAATGTAGGGGTGAGACCAGAAAAATGTGTTTTCTGGATGCGCTGCCGCGGGACAATTGCGTTTAAAAAAAATTGCTGAAGAACCTAGAGGAGAAACGGCTGCTAAAGGAGCTGCCCGTGAATTTTTCTCTTAAGGCGCCCCCTGGTGGGAAGGGCAGTCAAGGCTGCCGCCTTAGCAAAGTGCCTGGAAGGTCAGCCTTGGAAGGGATGTGTTCCCAGCCTGGTGAGGGAAATACCAGTTTTGCCCTAAGTGTGAGAGCCTCTCGGTGTGGGCAAGAGGCAGGGTGACATGAAGCTGGAGGGGACAGTCATTGAGTCACCTTCCCGACTGATGGCCCATTGAGAGGCCACTAAACAGAGGACTGTGTGGGCATTTGTGGCATGTGAACCACGTGGCACAGGCGATGTCAGGCAGAGGTGGAACTGGAGGGGCAGGTAAGCAGTGGCTTGAAGCAGTCCCAGGACTGCTAACAGTGTCAGAAACTCCATCACCAGAGAGAAGAGGACGTGGCACAAGGCTGGGTCCCAATTTTGCCTCTCTCTGAATGTAGAAAATTCTTCCCGGTGCTGAGACAAGCCCTGCCTCCCAGTAAGTTCCTTCCAGGCCCAGAGCCCTGGTTCCCCCAGGGAGGGCGTCTAATGCCCCAGGATGAATGAGTTCATCAGATACTTTCCAGTGTGTGGGTGGGGGGATCCCTGGGGCCGCTGGAGGAGGGTGCTGGCCCTGTTTCAGAGCTGCCTTTGCAGTTGGAGCTCAAACCACCACCATGGCTGTGGGAGCACTGTCACGAGAGTCCTTACACCACCTTTTTGGGTCAGCAAATAGCTGTTGGGTCCATTTGTCCTTGAGAATGATGTACCCCCATAGTAGGAGGAAGGGGCATTCAAGGCTATTGTTACAGAAGAGCCTGGCCCCCCAGTACGATTGTCAGCTCCAGGGCACAAGTATCCTGTCTCATGCTGCTGCTCTAAGGGTTGCGGTCTGTACTCAGCCTCCTGGTGTGGTTCTCACCCACCACGTGTTGACTTCAGTTTCTTCCCAAAGAAAGAAGCTGCCCTTGTTTGGGCCCAGTCCCTGCCCCCCATGCTAGCCATAAACAATGCAGTGTCAAGCACTGGGTGGTGTTTTTTATTTGTTTGTTTGTTTGTTTTTGCGGTACGTGGGCCTCTCACTGTTGTGGCCTCTCCCGTTGCGGAGCACAGGCTCCGGACGCGCAGGCTCAGCGGCCATGGCTCACGGGCCCAGCCACTCCGCGGCATGTGGGATCTTCCTGGACCGGAGCACGAACCTGTGTCCCCTGCATCGGCAGGCGGACTCTCAACCACTGCGCCACCAGGGAAGCCCTGGGTAGTGTTTTATAAAGTTTATTTAATAATGTAGTAGAAAGGACAAGAGCTTTGAAGTCAGACCCACTTGTAAATATCTCACTGTTTATCAGCTAAAATATTAGGGCAAGCTTCCTCATCTATAAATAGTCGTGGTGGTAATGGTGGGGAATGAAAACTGTATTATTGGACATTGAGAAGATGAAAAGAACACCCATGGTGAGACTTCACAAACGGGAGACAGAGGCAACCCAGGCCCCTGATTCTTCAGTGGCGGTGTCTCCGGCAGGATTTCAGATTCTGCCCCCTAACAGCCCCGCTGCCCCAGGGCCTTTGCTTGGCCTCGGAAGCACTCTTGTGATGTGCCATTCCCCACTGCTGCAGGCCTTTGCCTGAGCTGGTCCCAGAAGGAAGGCCCTCAGCTCTATGGGATTACATGAGGGGCAATGTGGGAAGTAATTTAGAGAGAAAAGAAAATTTTAAAGTAACAGCAGCTAATACTTTGGAGGGGAGTCTAAAAAGTCAGATGATTAAGTCTGGGAAGGAAAAGACTAAAAAGAACTGAAGAAAGAGACTGAGACTAAGAATTCAGGTCAGAAAGGGGAGAATTTCCAGCAGAGGGAAGCGTGGGTGTGGGGAGCTCGAGGGGCTCAGGAGTGGTCTTCAGCGAGAACTCTGCAGCCAGACGGCTCGGGTCTCATCCTAGCTCTTGCACTTACAAGCTTGGTCTTCGTCCATCTGTGCCTCACTTTTCTTATCTGTAGAATCACACCCCTCGGAGGGCAGTAACAAGGATGAAATGAATTCGCGTGTATGCATCACTCAGCGTAGTGCCTGACTGGTGGTGAGCGCTAGCTAGTGTTATTTTTCCTTTGAAATGAAAACTTAGAGAATTGGGGAACATGAGTGAGGGCTGAAGGGGTCCATAGGGACACCTAGTCTAGCCATTTATTATTATTTATTTTGGGCGGTACGTGGGCCTCTCCCATTGCAGAGCACAGGCTCCGGACGTGCAGGCCCAGCGGCCATGGCTCCCGGGCCCAGCAGCTCCGCGGCGTGCAGGATCCCCCCGGACCGGGGCACGAACCCGCGTCCCCTGCATCGGCAGGCGGACTCTCAACCACTGCGCCACCAGGGAAGCCCAAGCCATTTCTTTTACAGGTGAGAAATTTGAGCCTAGAGAGCTGCTCTCCCCATAGCCCCTCACAGATGCTCCAGAGTTGTGCCCATCACCATCTCCTCCTTTGCTGAGTTGTCAGACTCCTTCCGCAGCGCTCTTGGGCGTCTGGGTCTTGCTGAAGCACAGCACCTCAGCAGGGTCACCATGGCCTGTCTGTGCATCAGTCAGGGTGCTTTGGATGGGCAATCCAACTCATAATAGTTTAGGAAAAAGCAAAAAGAGGTAACTGCTCATGTACTAGGAAGTCTGGGGCGCCTTTGAGGCACAGGTGGATCTGGGGCCTGAAATGATCCTATCAGGACACTGTCTTGCCTTTGTGTTTCTGTAGGTGGGTTTCATCCTCAGGTGGGATCTGCTCGTGGTGGGTAAGGGGGACCACCTGCAACTCTAAATGCACATTGTCCTCAAGTTTTAAAATGTAGGGTTTATTATTAGATATGGGAAGGCAGACAATTGCCCTCCCATGATCAGGAGACAATTGCCATTGAAAAGATACTTTGTTTCTCACAGTTTCCAAGAGGACTGGGCTCACGGTGCAGGGCCACACGGGGAAGCATCACGGTGGGTCAGGAGGCAGAGGGCCCAGCAGCAAAACAAACGTGGGCAAGAGCCTTTACAGTGCTTGTGGGAAGGAATGGGTGAGCAGGGTAAGCAGGATTGGCTAGTTTGAATAATTTCAACGGGCTCTGAGGTAGAGGGGCTGCCCCTGGATGTCTCACACCTGTCCCTGGGGTGATTAGGGGAGGAAGAGCGTGGCCCCCGAAATGTAAGAGCCAATGAAGGAGGTGGTTGGGGGGTGTGGGCTCTGACTCGTTAGTTTGCATATGAAAGGCCCACTGGTTTACCATCTCTAGGAACTGGCTAGCCCTGGGAGGGGCAGTCTCATCAGGGTCAGCAAGCCCCCAGATGTCAAAGCATCAGAAATACAGAAAATTTAAAAACACGTAATGAATGCAACTTACAACTAGCAACCCCATAAAGAACTTGCCTCTCTCAACATCACCTACTGACATCTGGGAGGGGTTCTGATTGGCCCACGCTTGTGAGACGCTCAAAGCCGCATGCTGGCGAGGACATGGAAAAACTGGATCTCTCATCCCTTATCGATGGGAACGTAAAATGGTACAGATACTCTGAAAACGGTTTGGCAGTTCCTTAAAAAACTAAGCTTTTAGGGCTTCCCTGGTGGTGCAGTGGTTGAGAGTCCGCCTGCCGATGCAGGGGACACGGGTTCGTGCCCCAGTCCGGGAAGATCCCACATGCCACGGAGCGGCTGGGCCCGCGAGCCATGGCCACTGAGCCTGCGCATCCGGAGCCTGTGCTCCGCAACGGGAGGGGCCACAGCAGTGAGAGGCCCGCGTACCGCAAAAAAAAAAGAAAAATAAAAAACTAAGTTTTTAGCCTATGACCCGGAAATGTCACATTTATCCCAGAGAAATGAAAGCTTATGTCCACACACAAACACGTATGTGAGTGTTCATAACAGTTTATTTGGAATAGTCCCCCCAAAGCCAATCTCAAATATTACACACTGTAAGATTCCATTTATACAACATTCTTGAATGACAAAATTAAGGAGATGGAGAAGAGATTCCTGTTTGCCTGGTGTTAGGAATGAGAGTGGGGTGGGAGCAGCACAAGGGAAACCTTTGTGGTGCTGGCGTGGTTATCTTGAAGGGGGTGTTGGTTACAGGAACCTGTCCATGTGGTGAATGGCATCACACTGCATACATATTGTCTCAGTGTCAATTTCCTGGCTTTGACATATTTGATCTCCTATGGTAGACATCACCATTGTGGGGAACTGAGTGAAGAGTACCTGGGACTTCTCTGTCCTATTTTTGCAACTTCCTGTGAGTCTATAATTGTTTCAAAATAGAGAGTAAACAAATCTTAAAGAACTCTTAGCTCTGAGAGGAAATAAAAGCCTTCCTGGGGTCGCTGGTCGTGTTAGGTCAATGAAGAATCATAGTTGCCTTGTTGGGGAGGCGTGGGTCTGGGCTGTGTTTTTCTGCCTGTGTCCTGGGAGAAGAAAGTCTCCGTTTTGCACTCCCATCGACCCCAGTTGCAGCCATGATTGTGCTGAGTGAGGAGATTCAGAGCTAATCAACATGGTGAGCTTTAGAAATAAAGACCCTGGTAGGTCTTTAGAAGCAAGAAAAGTGATGGAATTTTCTGTATTCAGCCCAAATGAATCCTACCTGGCAACCTGGAAAACACTGATGATGTACAGTGAAACAATTAGGAGACAATTTTATGTGCCCTGTGATTGTATCCATATGTAAAACATAAAAGCATGTGGCTAAATCAGGAAGAAAATAGGCACAAATGAATGCATCTGTGCTTTGATGGCAGTAGAAGTAAGGGTACGTGTCCTTCATCTGCTTTTTAAACAATTTAGGAAGTTGTTTGTGGTGTTTTTATTTTAGATTTTATTTTATTTTATATTTTTTTAAATTTATTTATTTAATTTATTTTTTGGCTGCGTTAGGTCTTGGTTGCTGTGTGCGGGCTTTCTCTAGTTGTGGTGAGTGGGGGCTACTCTTCGCTGTGGTGCGCAGGCTTCTTTTTGCGGTGACTTCTCTTGTTGCGGAGTGCGGACTTCAGTAGTTGTGCTTCGCGGTCTCTGGAGCGCAGGCTCAGTAGTTGTGGCACACGGGCTTAGTTACTCCTCGGCATGTGGATCTCCCCAGACCAGGGCTCGAACCCATGTCCCATGCATTGGCAGGCAGATTCTTAACCACTGGTCCACCAGGGAAGTCCCTAGATTTCATTTTATTTTTTAAATGTATGCTTTGAGATGTATTTCTTCTCCTTGTCCCCTAGCAACCACTTCTGTTTGCTTCTTGTGTATCCTTCCATATTTTCCTGATGTAAATCCAAGCAAGCCTCAGTAATACTCTTACTTTTCTTTACTCTACTGTAAAAGTAGAGTACTAAATGCATTGTTTCTGCTCCTTTTTTCACTTAGCAATCTTTCCGAATCCCTGCATGAGACTTTTTTCCTAAACAAACAAAGGGGAAAAACCAAAGAAGCAAATAGAAGTGTAAATGCCATGACTGCCAACATAGCAAGCAAACTGGGATCCTGCACTTAGAGGACCACCTGGTTGGCAGAGGTCAGGCCACCTTCCTCCACTCCCCATCTTTCTCCCCACCTCATTTCCTAGTGAAATGAAGGAGTCACAGCCTTTGCCTGGCAAGCAATGCTCCCCCGTCCAGGCGGCTGGGCAAGTATCTGTTTCCATATTGGTTCACCAGGTTTGGGGACAGAAGGAAATGGGCTTCTGCCATCTGCTGGGGCATCTACCTGCTGTGCACTTGTCACTTACTGTCTTGCCCCTGCCCCCAAAGTAAATAATTTTGAACCATACAAGCAGCCTTAATTATAACTAGAACCCACTTCCCTCCCTTCTGCTCCCCTACTGGGGCAGCCTGCCCTCTCCTGCCTGTCCATTTGGCTACAGGAGACAATCCCAATCCATGGGTCTCCTGGGACGAGTGAGGACTTCCAAGCCCTTCATTCGGGGAGCTGAGAGGCACCCCTGGCCCCGGGGCTGCCCCGTTCCTGTCAGGGTGCCAACCCCACAGGGCAGGCCTTGTCTGGACGACGTTCTGAAAGGTGGGGGAGTCTGGGTGTGGCCGGCCCCATACCCTGGGAGATAGGACTGGGCTCCAGAACCCAAGGGTGGGATGCCATCAGGGATGGAGGGAGGATGACCTGATGTCGGGAAAAGCAGCAGAAATGCCAGTGGTGATGGCCCTTTCTGTGGTTTCCTGCCCTTGCATGGCTGTGTCTTTCTCCTTCCTGTACCTGGATGTGCCTCTTGGGAAGAGCCCTCAGGAGGCTGACTGTATAGAAGTTTGCCCCGCAGGGGTACTTTATCTGTCCTTGGGACAGAAGCACCTGCAGCCCCGGCCAACAAATCCTGGTGACTTGGCCCTGGAATGTAGGCGAGCTGGAAAGAAGTCCCAGACCACAGGACACCCTGGAGCCAGCTCCTTGTACTCAGTGGATGGCGCCTCTGTTTTCTCCTGGAAAATGTGTAAAATGGCCGCCTTCCACTGGCCAACAAGCCCAGTGTCACGAGATCTAATTTTTTAGAAGTTGGAACCCAGATTTCTCTTGATGCTCCCTAAAGTTGGAACATTGGCAAATGATTTTAAAAAATTGTCAAACATCGCAGGCCAGTCAAAACAGGTCTGAGAGCCAGATTTAGGCCTCAGGCCGCCAGTTCGTTGACCTCAGACCCAGACCTCTTCAGGCCCTGTGCGGTCTGCTGGCGGGCACCCAGCCGCCTCCACCGGCAGCAGGTAAAGGTCTGCAGCCTCGCCCGCCCCACTTTGAGCTGTCATTCAGCTACGAGACACTGAAGCACTGCATTTTATTTATTTATTATGACCTTTTAATTTATTTCTTTGTTGTAGTTGCTGTACAATGTTATATGAGTTACAGGTGTACAATGTAGTGACTCACCATTTTTAAAGGTTATCCTCCATTTATAGTTATTATAAAATATTGGCTATATTCCCTGTGTTGTGCAATACATCCCTATAGCTTATTTTATACCTAATAGTTTGTACCTCTTAATCCCCAACCCCTATATTACCCCTCCCCCGCCTTCCATCTCCCTGCTGGTAAACCACTAGTTTGTTCTCTATATCTGTGAGTCTGCTTCTCTTCTGTTATATTCACTAGTTTGTTGTGTTTTTAGATTCCACATACAAGTGATATCAAACAGTATTTTTCTTTCTCTGACTTAGGACATGCTGCATTTTGAGACATGCGCGTATGAAAGATTTTCTGGAAGTCTGGTGCCCATCTTTCCCACTGTTTTGCAGGAGCAACTTGAAACGGCTCATGTGCTCTGCAGTGACACTTGGTGACCTCGAGCCAGGCCTGTCACTTCTCTCTAGGCCTCAGTTTCATCATCTGTAAAATGAAGGAGTCCAGCTAGACACACATCCAGATCAAACTTTTGTTGGTTTTAGGACCAGTTTTTTGGAGGGGGTGGGGGAGGAGAAGGAGTTTTCATACCATCGGATTAAAATGCAACAATTTCACTCATGGTTTTAGCCAAGTCCTTAAGGCAGCACCGCCCAATGGAAATATGATGTGAACCCTGGATATAGTTTTAAACTTTCTGATAGCCACATTAAAAAATTAAAAAGAAAGAGTTGAAATTAATTTTAATAATACATTTTATTTAATGCAGTATAAAAATATTATCAGTTCAACGTGTAGTCAATATAGAACAGTTTTTAAAAAAATTTTATTTATTTTGGTTGCTCCAGGTCTTAGTTGCGTACGGCTTGTGTGCTCCTTAGTTGTGGCTCGTGAACTCTTAGCTGCAGCACGCACGTGGGATCTAGTTCCCGGACCAGGGATCCAACCCACATCCCCTGCATTGGGAGGCAGATTCTTAACCATTGCGTCACCAGGGAAGTCCCTAGAAAACTTAAAATATTTTACATTATTTTTCATACCAAGTCTTGGAGAGCCAGTTTCACACTTACGGTACATCTCATGTGCTTGGTAGCCACACGTGGCCAGTGGCTGCCGTGTTGGACAGTGAAGCTCCAAGGCAAGAACTGCCAACTATTCCCACAATCCCAAGTGAGATGCCAGGTCACCTAAGGGACTGGGTGAAACAGTGACTATCTTCCCCTCCTCCCACCAGACTTTTCTTCCCAATGAAAAAACGTCTTCACAGTGACGGACAGACTCACCACATTCAGTTTACCCAGCAAGCACTGCTCTCTGACACAGGAAGCTCTCTGTTTCCACCTTCTGTCCGTCAGCTCTGGGGCCAGTTCCAGGTAGGCAAGCCCTGCAGAGGAGAGATGGAGTGCTCACTCCATCGGGACGTTTAGCTGACCACCACCTCTAGCCTTGAGAGCCAGCGGGAACATGTCCCGCTGGTAAAGCGGGCCTTACCCACCACTGCCAACCCTGAAAGAGCCAGAGGCAGCTGTGAGTAGGAGAAGAGACTTGAGGTGGGGAACAGAGAAGACTCCCACCATGCTTCCTTTCCAAAGGCAGGGTCCCAGCCTGCAGCAGCCCTGGGTAGGAGAGTGAGCTTGAGCTCGAAGTTTGGAAGTCCTAGATTGTTCCACTGGGCTGGGGACTCATTCCTGAACTAAGGCTATTTTTGTTTCTGAAAGTAATTAGAGGATTTTCTGTAAATACTCCAGCAAAGACAAAGTCTGTATGTTGCCTGGGGGAGGGGTGGGGAGGGAATGGGAAATGCCGAAACAAGCAGGACTGTTGATAATTGTTGAAGCTGGGTGACTGGGTACCTGGGGGTTCATGATACCATTTTCTATATTTTTGGTGGTGTGTGAAAATTTCCATCATACAAAGTTTTAAACGGTGACCAGAGGACTTTTTGAAATTGGGAGTGAATAGGCCAGGCACAGAAGCTACTGGAGAGTCATTTATGGGTAGGATCAGAGCAGGTTTCAGTGGGTAAAAATTGTGGGCAAAAATTGTAAAATAATAAAACTGCTTTCTGGGTACATCCCATGAGACCCACTTGTCCAATGCACTGGTTGTTTCTTCTGGGTGGTTGAATTTATAGGTTCTCATCCTCCAACCATTGCCTTTTCACATTCCTGGGGATGTTCTTTCTGGCTGAGACCCCCCAGTGCTCGCCCCAGCAGGGCCTGGGCTCCCCGACTTTTTTGGGTGGTTTTATGACATAGTAGCTCCTTATGACAGACACCCAGATGGATGTTCCTGAAGCACACAGGCCCTGGGGGCACAGGAGGACAACCTCTGTGAAGATAGTGAGCACAGCAGGGACCATTAGTCACCAAGGAGCAATTGACATTTTGAAATGAACTCATGGTCTCCCATAAATAAGCTCAAACACTGAATCATGCCTGGGGCAGGGAGGCCATGGCTGGGGGTCGGCTGAAGTGCTGTGGGACGCTTGGTAAAACGTCTAAATGTGTGTAAATGTCTAAATATGTGTAAAGTGAGCAGCCTGGTGCGTCAAGGTCTCTCCATTTGGAGCCTCTGTCCCTGAAACCCACACCTGGGGCCTCCGTGGGCCTCTCCGCCTCTGCGCGTTTGACTTTTGTTCCTGAGTGTAAGAGCTAATACTTTGTGAAGACTTCTTGAGTGTTAGGCATTGTCCAATGCTTGTGCGAATTCATCTGCACAGCAATGCTGTGAGGAGGGGATCTTCATTTCCCTGCTGCGTAGATGACAAACAGGAGCTCCCAGAGGTTTCTGATGAGTGACTTGCCCAAGGACACACAGGGAAGGCCACCACTGTGGGATCCCCCCTGCCACCCCCCGGGGAGCATCAGGAAACCGGGCTCATTACGCAGACAAACCAAAAAGTCCTGGCTGCCTGGGAAGGCTCTGGGGTGGGGCTCCCAGCTGAGGTCCTGGAAGAGTCCAGCAGCATTATGTTTCTTATGGGACGTTCCAATACCTGCCTGGTGACATGTGGGCCCTGCCAAGCAGGGGTTCTTGGGTTACCTGGGAGAAGAACTGATTAAGAATAACTTGCGATGAGGTCAAATGTTTCTTTCAAAGTGCGAGAGAATGGTTTTCTGGGCCAACCCTTCCCTTTGCCCGGCCCAGGTGGCCACACCCTTTGTTTGCTTAGCAGATCCTTCCTCCGGCGGCCCTGCAGAGGCCATCAGAGACGTGAGCTAAGAACATCTAACGCTTTTGAGTTTACGAAGTGCTTTCCTGACACCATCCTGCTTCTCTCTCCATAATACAACAGCAGGCCTTTCAGACCCGCTGGAGAGATTAGGAAGCAAAGCCTATGGTGGCCAGATCTACTGCCTGGCAGCTCAGCCAGGACTCAAACCACAAATTCAAAATCAGATTTCCCCCCAAAAAAAAGGAAAGGGAAAAGAGGTGTCAAACTGATGGGATTTTGTACAACCACCCTGGGTGTCTTAAGGATTTCTCTCAAGCCCAGTTCCTCTGTGCTTTTTTGTCAAGCACATACCCCTTCCCTTTCTCTTCCCAGGTCTTCTTGCTGATGAGTAAACAAAATCCTTTATTGTCAGTCACCTTGGAAAATGAGGGCAGCATTAGAACTGGACTCATCAGACTGTGCAAGCATCCGTCTGGATGAGCAGTCTTCTGGGTCCAGATTTCAATAAAGGCGGACAATGCCAGGCTGGATGATGACTTAGGACTAATTAAACTGGAATTTTCGTGGAGTACTTAGATCCATCCCAGGGATAGAGAATTCATTGTGGCCTCCTTCCTTAAAGGCAGAGGAAGGTCTAAGTGGAGAGGTGGGTGGAGTGGGGCAAGGGCGTGACTTGCCAGCCACAAGACCATCTTGTCCCCACATGGCCAATGGGAGCCCAGGGCAATAAGAAGCCCCCTTTTGAGAGGTGGGAAGCCCTGCCTGCTCCTGTCCGGTTTCTTGGAGTTCTCCTGTGGGTTCTTTTGCCATTTTTCTCCGCCTTTGCTATGTCTCCTTGGTCTCTGCCCCCTCCCTTGCCCCCCACCAGCCTGCTCCGAAACTTGGCTCTCCTAACCCAGAGGCCTATAAAGCTTTCCTGATGACCAAGAGCTTCAGTGCAAGCCTCAAAAGCTTCCTTTGCCAACTTGCTGACGAGGACGTTGTCCCCTATTTGGCCAGTTGGAGTTCTACTTGACTCCTGAGCCTTTGTAGCTTCTTTTCCATCCCGTATGACAAAATACTCCAGGCTCATCATGTACAATTCTTGTCCCAGACATTTCTCCCTGAAGCGCTGGGAAATGGAACACTACTGTCAAAATTTGGTTAATGAAGACAGTTAAAAAGATGACTTTGTGTGTATATTTTCACCCCATTCTACCTCCTCCTCTTCTTTTATGGAGCACATAGTTAATACATATTACACTCCCGCTTTATTTTATCCTTTTTATTTTTAAAGTCCGTAAAAGTCTAGTAAATTCTATTTTACTAGAATATGTCTTCGTATTGGTTATTTAAGGTCAATTAGTGGTGTATCCTTTTCATTCCTTTCAGAATTTTTGTTTGTTTTCTCTAAATTTCTGGGAGAAATATGTCACTACCTCCTAACTATAGTTATAGTTTAGGATTTGCCTATTTTTTCTTTTACCTGTCAACATTTTGCTTTCTATATTTTGTGGCTATTTTATCATGCACATACAAATTTAGATTTGCTAGATATTTGTGGTGAATTGATATTTTCATTATTATGAAACACCACTTCTAGTAAAGTTTCTCAATTTTTTTCTTCTTTTTTTGTTTTTTTGCAGTATGCGGGCCTCTCACTGTTGTGGCCTCTCCTGTTGTGGAGCACAGGCTCCGGACGCGCATGCTCAGCGGCCATGGCTCACGGGCCTAGCTGCTCCATGGCATGTGGGATCTTCCCAGACCAGGGCACAAACCCGTGCCCCCTGCATCAGCAGGCGGACTCTCAACCACTGCGCCACCAGGGAAGCCCAATTTTCTCAACTTTAAACCTATTTTTTCTAATATTAACATGGTTACTCCGACTTTCTTTAGATTTTTGATTGCCAATTCTTTTTCAATACTTAACTTTTAACCTCTGTATCTTTTTACTTTAGGTGTGCTTCTTATATGCAACTTATAGCTAGGTTTTGTTTTTATAAAGTCAGACTATCTTTTAATTGGAGGATTTAGTCCATTTACATTTAATATAATTACTGATTCACTTGGGCTTAAATGTTATTATTTGCTCTCTCTTTGCCCCAATTAGTCTATGTTTCCTTTTTCTTTCTTGACTTCTTTAGTTCTTTTAAAATTATTTCATTTTCTTTTCCTTTCTTAGTTTGGTAGTTATCCTTTTTTTTAAAATATGGTTTTTAGTGGTCAAACTTAGAGATTACAATTTTTTTTGAGTTACCAAATTCTAAAAGAAATTAGTACTTTTACCTCTTCTTAGACAATATGAGTACCTTACAAAAACCTTAATTCCATTTATTCCATTTCTGATATATATGCTATTTTTGTGGATCCTTGCCCTGCAGCATGTAAGCTTTGAAAAGCTATGCTCAGTCTCTCAGCTGCTCTCTGTGGCTCAGCAAATGCACCCAGGCTCTGGACACCTGCCTTACCTACCTGAGTTTCTGCTCTCTGTGAGGTCTTGGCCCAGTAATTTTTCACTCTTATGTTAGCTCTTCCTTCAGTGATTTTTATATTTAGTCCAGCTTTGCTAGTTGTCCTTGGTGAAACAATTGGTCTGATTTACCTATTCTGTCATTAATGGCAATGGAGTATTAGCTATACTCTACTTGAAGAAGACTCACTGAGCAGGTATAGGGGCAAGTATTGCTTCTAATAGAGCAGTCTAAATCCCAGAGCTCTTTAGCACCTGTGGTGTCTGGGAAAGGTGATTCACAGACCCAGCCGGTGATGCTGTTCTGGGGCGGGGGTGTGTGTCAGCCAGTCCTAGGAGCTGCACATATTTCTTATCTGCCTGAATAAACACAATCCAACAGGGCACCTGAGGTGGCCTGTGCTGTCCTGAGCAGATTTGGGATCAGTGCCCAGGGCCCGGTGCCTTAGGGGTCTCCCCGAAGTCTGTAGGTCAGTATGAAAATAGACTCCATTCCACTTTCACAAAGATGGATACAGCAAGTGCTCAGTGCATGTTCAAAGACCTGGGTCAGAATCAAGGGTCAGAATCAGTCCATCCTGGCCAGGGGCCAAGGAAGGGTGAGAGACAGGCCATTCCTGGAGCTAATGCATCATCTTCCTGTGACTGTGAATGAAGCTGCCATTGCAGGTGGGGGCTCTTCATGACCCTCACTGGCAAGGGCACAGCTCAGGTCTGACTCCACACCTCACACAAGGCCATTTTCTTGGTGTTATGAATTGAATGGTGTCCCGCTAAAATTCATATGTCGAAGCCCTAACCCCTGATACCTCAGAATGTGACTGTATTTGGAGATAGAGCCTTTAAAGAAGTAATAAGTAAATGAGGTCATATGGGTGGTCCCTAATCCAATGGGACTGGTGTCCTTATAAGAAGAGGGAGAGACACCAGAGATGCAAATGCACAGAGGAAAGGCTGTGTGAGGACACACAAGCAGACGGCCACCTGCAAGCCAAGGAGAGGGGCCTGAGGAGAACCACACCTGCCGACACCTTGATCTTGGACTTCCAGCCTCCAGGACTGTGAGAAAATGAAGTCCTGTTTTTTAAGCCCCCAGTCTGTGGTACTTTGATATGGCAACCCTAGCAAACGAGTACACGTGGGGTCAAACCCTCTCTTGGTTGATGGGAAGGTGATGGTGAGAACCTCTGTCCTCCTGGGAAACACCCCCCACCCCACCTGGTCCAGATGTATCAGGCTTTGTTCCCTCTATTTGTGTCTGGGTCTGTTTGCCAGGCTTATTTCATCCTCCTTTACCAACCAGCCCCTTCCCAGGGAGGAGATTCTAGCAGGTTCCCGTCTCAGAGGCCAAGAGCCCAGATTTCTGGGGTTTCTGTCCCCAGGGGACAGGGCACCTGAGTTCCTGGCTATACAGGGAGTACCAGCAGGACCGTTGGCTGGACTTGCTCCCGGGATCCTCACAGCGCAGGGGCAGTGACACTTAGCTGCCTCGTGGGCTCGTTCACAAACTACTGTTTTGGACTCTACACCCCCATGCACCGCTGCGTTTTTTGTTTTGCTCTTGTGGACCCTGGGGCTCTTGGGAAGCCTGAGAATGACCTGGACAAAGCTGTGGCCCTTGCCCCCTGACCGTGACAACCCAGACCTTACCCGGTGACCCTCAACCCAGCAGTGGGCGGGGCAAGCGGATGATCCCTTGAAGCTTCAGTCCCCAGGGAGGAGGTGAGGCACCGGCTTCACCCTCGGGGGGTGACCACACCTGCCTGCAGCTGCTCTTGGGAGATCATGAGTGTTCAAATTGCATCTCATGTGCTTCATTAGGCAACAACACATACATGAAATTCACTTTTTACTCATTGACCACAAAGCACTAGAAACTAAGATTTCAGGCCTGAGTAATGACGCTGGTAATAAACAGCCCCTGCTTAAACTCAGCTCCCAGGAAACATACAAGTGATAACATACCTCCCACAGGCTGGTTCTCTTGGTTGGTCCTAAACCCTGAGAGGCTGTTCTGTAATTCTCCCAGCATAAACCCTCATTCAAGGTAATTCTGGATATCTGATTCAAACACCAAAGTGGTGATTTTTAAATGAGTCATGTACAAACCTCTTTTAAACAAAGGAAACCAAAAGTCTTATGCCCCCCAGGGCTGATTTAAATGATTCTACTTATAATATTACTTAAATAAGTCTGGACACAAAATTATTTAAACTCTGTATCCTTAATAGCTCTTACATGACTCTAAAACCTAAGCCAGTGTACAACTGAAATACAGAAAATCCCTATGATGTCGCTGAAACTCCACTTAGCTCACTTACTTTAATGGGAACTCATGGTACTTTTCTGAACCCAAACACTGAATGTTGTGCCTGGTGACACCACCCGAGTGGTGTGATGACCAGGTTCCTCCCTGTCTTACCCCGACTGGAGAAACTGCACACCTTTCCCTTGTATAGGACCCCGTGATGTTCATGAATGAGAGCTTCTCCTCCATTCTTTTTACAAATACTATTTGGCTCTGAAATCTCCATAAACACTTAGCTATGAGATGATCTTTCATGTGATATGGAACATGTTTACATTAATTTTTAAGATTTTCGTTCAAATGGAAGTTAAAATTCTCATGGGGGGTCACGGACCTCCTGAATGGGACAGGTGCTTCTCGGGGTGTTTGCAGACCCCAGTTTTAAAATTCCTCTGTTTGAGGTTATGGATGTCCTGTGAGAAGCCTCTCTCACTATTGTCTCCAGCTACTCTCATGCCCTGTGGGCCCAGGTTCCCCCTAAGGCGCAGGGCCCGGCTTGTTTTTGTTTCGCCTTTCCTGGGTAAAGCCAGGCGTGCCGCACATCTGCAGTTCAACCAAAACACAAATGGCTCTTTAACTGCCCTGAAATGGGTTCCTGCCCCACTGGGCCCCCAGCCGTCCCTGGAATGTCCCCAGGTCTCTGGGAGGGGCCTTTGCCGCACAACTGACCCTGCCAGGTTGTTTGCTCCCCCGCCCCGAGGAAAAACCTAGTCACTCACACGACTGGAATAGCAACTGGAGACGGATCTAAAAACAGAAACACCTGCCTCCGAATGGTGACAGGAAACAAGATTTCAGAAATGCCACAATGAGGCCAGGGGGAGGCAGCCACCCCTCGCTCGTATCTCCCATGCTTTGGGCTGTCAGCTGGGCCTGTCCCCCGGGAAAGTGGTGGCTGCCCAGGCTGGTGCTGTCCAGCAGTGGGTCCTGCCGGGCTGGCCCTGGGGAGACTCCTGGGTCTAGGGTGGTAACTGGGAGCTGGTCCCGGAGGGACCCTGAGGCCACCCTGCCCGACCTTCCCTTGGCCTGGGCAGCTCCTGGCAGGCCTTCTTGACCGATGACGCCTCTTTTGGGGCTTTTAGGGGAAGTGGAGGGGTGCTGTGTTCAGTCTGGGGTCTCCAAAGTGGGGTGCGTGCACCCCCAGAGGGTGTGGAAGATGATCCATGGGGTTGAGAAGAGAAAATAATAGTCCATCTATCTAGATTAATGGTTTACTTCAAAAATGAAAGAGAAAGCTGTGCAACATTATTAAGGCTGAGTGCCGACGGACTCTGGCCTCCTGGATTGTCCCGTGGGCGGGGGC